>NC_089682.1:105873209-106080709 GCF_031753505.1 Anomalospiza imberbis
TACTTTTCCATACTATTATGCAAGTTAAACAGAGGGGTTTTGTTTGTTGTTTGTTTGTTTGGGGGGTTGTTTGTTTGGTTTGTTTTTTTTATTTGGCAATGTCTTTATACCCATGTAATGACCACATCATTTTTGTCAGTATAAATTTAAGCACATTAGAAAGGATTTAGGCTGAGAGTGATGAAAGACACTAAATCTCACATTATGAAATTTGTATGTTCATTTTGCAGATTTTATTCTTTGTTATTTAGTTTATAATTTTACTGTATATCTAAAACATTTGGGTTTCTGATATCGACAATATTTTTTAAATGTGGGTTTGTTGGGGTTTTTTGGTACAGAAGTAAAATGCTCTAAAATACAGATCAGATTTACAGCCAGTGGAAGAAAGATTAGTACTTCTGTCCATTCCTCAGCTAAATTCCCTGTATTGTCTTTAAAACCTTGCCACGGTCAAAAATACCAGCTTTATAAAACAGTTAAAATGTTTGTGTAAAGGGAAGATTTAATGTGGAGTTTGTGAAACCAAGTTGTCTTAAGCTCAGGAAAGCAAGCTCTGTAACAACGAAGAACTTATCTGAGCCTGCATTTTTTAAGATTACCATATTTCATCTGCCATTTAACATTACATCGGCAAAGAAAATATGAAAGAGGAGGTATCCCACCTGGCCAGGCATGCTGACATTGAAATGTGAATTATTTCCTCAAAGAAAACATACCTTTACCTTGTGTAAAAGTTTCATTTAGCCAGGCTATCAATGACATTTATTGGACATTTAACTTTCAATTACCTAGACGCTATTAAATCAAATTTGTTTTCTTCTCTTCTCCTATAATTAGCATAAGTGTCCTCTGAATGTAACAGCTACCTTCCAGTCAAATATGAAGAAGGCAATAATTGAGACAGGTAGCTTCAATAGTAGTAGTCTAAGACTTTTAAAAGTGTATGATTTAGCTGACAATTTAAGAGCCAGGGAAACAAGATTTAAAAAGAAAAAAACCCTAACAATTTTTCAACTTCTAATGTACAAATACTCTGCTTCAGTTTTGCCATTAAAAAAAGAATATTTGAAAAAGCTTTTAAGCACACATCTAGTAGGACATATATGAATGTGTTATTATTATTTTAATTTATATGAGTCTATAGAGTTTTTCTTTCAGCTTTAGATGTTGTTGGGTTTTTTAAGTCATAGAAAAAATAATGTGGAAGGAAGTTATAGGAGCAATACATTTCAAATGCATTATATGCAATGAATTTTTTAATCTTAGTTTTTGATTTGTTTTTGTTATGAACTTCCCATTAAAAGAAACAAAGGACATCTTAAAAGACGTTTGGTAATTAAAAAGCTGTACTCAGTGTCATTATTCATCTTTTGGTTCTGCTTATCTTGCTCTTATAAAATGCATACTGTTTTGCATTTGTATGCATAACATTTGTATGCACTTAACATTTGTAGTGGAAGGATTTTTAAATAGCTTTTGATAATTAAACTTCAAGATAAACAAAATATTATACTACTTTAGGTAGCCGTTTTTAATCTCATAAAACAAGCAGGGGCTGCAGGATAAAGAACATTCTGGTTTACTTTTGGGTTTTTTTAATATATTTTATGACTTATCTTAGATTGTCTGGTATAAAACACAGAATCACAAAATAAATAAAGATAGTCCTGTGTGGTTAATTGTGATCTATGGATAACAATCCCTTTTATTGCACATGTATATTATCCAGAAATGAAACACCAGCTTTCTTGAAAACAACAGAAGTTTAGCTATTTGTTTCAACAGAGGCAGATTTAATTCTGGAGGTATATCTACAGTTGCAGCTGCTTTGTGATATAAATGTATACAGGTTAGAGCACTCACCCCTGAAATTTTTTTTCTGTTCTTTTCTTCTTTTTTCTGTTCTGTTCTTTTACTACTTGGCGCAGTCAGAAGTGACTCCCACCAAATCTCTCCTTAGAATTGTTTTCCTTGTTTTCACACCCTAGGAAATCCCGTCCAAGCTATCTTAACTACTCATTAGATCCATAACCAATATTAATGATCTCTTTTCACATAGCCTGCCTGGAACTCTTGTAAGAAGTTTCTACTTTTCCTCTTCAGCCATGCAGAACAGCCCTTTCCTTCACCTCCTTTTACCATGTTCCTGATATTAGTTCAAAACTTGTCTCTTCTCCTGTGCTCTCTGTGTTATCCCATTGTGCTTCTTGTCATTTTGACACTTTATATGCAATCATTTATTCCAAAGAAAGTGCCACTATTTACTATTGTAAATTCACCATTATTTTTTTCAAATAAATTTGGCCTATCCTTTTCACAAAGTGCTGGTTATAACAAGAAGTCCTTGCTAGCTTATTTTCATTAAAAAAGAACTTTTTAAAGTGTATTTCAAAGAGAAAGAGTCAAAACCATTCACATGCAAATATTTCAGTAGAAAAATGTGATTACATGCATATAAAAATTTCTATTTTTGCTTAGGAGTGAGTACACAGAGAGGAACTAGAGCCAAGCAGTTCAAATAAGTTTGTGCAGAAGAACTTCAAACAGCATCATTTTAGAGACAGAAAAATATCTCTAGTGCAGGCAGATTCCTGTGGATGGATAGACCAGCTTTTTTCAAATTAGTCTCTTTATTATAGAGGACTGACTACTCCATTCATCCTTCAAAAATGTCTTTCATAAGAAAATGTTCAGTTCAGACCTCAATTTAAATTATAACAGGAACCAGCAAAATTTCTCCCTATTTATTTGGTTGCATTCCAACTAAAATAAAATAAGTTTCCAGCCTAGGTGTTGCACATGCAGGCAAACACGTCACCAGTTCCTATCACGTCATCCAATATAAATCTGCCTTTACAATCTCCGTCCTAGAAGTCAGTGCTGTGAGTCGCTAAATGTGTTGTCATTGGCATTAAGATTAATAACAGGACTTCTTCCAGCAGTCGTAGCCTCAGAGAACTTGTAAAGCATTTTTTAATGACACAAAAATCCATATTTTGCAAGAAAGTAGTCCTTTTTTTAAAAATCTTATACATTTCCAGCTTATAAGAGTCTGAAGACGACTAGTGCAATGTATTCAAATAACCAGCATGAAATGAATCAGATTCAAACATTGCAAACACTAGTTTTTTTTTCTCTTAAAAAGCAAATTTAAAGTACTTGCAGGTTACTTTTTCATCAGAAAGACTTTAATTACAAAATAAAAAATGAAAGTATTAGCATATAACCATCTATTTAAAGATTAAAATTTTAAGTTGAAAAACTGCATCTGCTGAAGGCTCCAAAAGAAAACTTGCAGCCAGATTAAAGTGTGGTCTCAGCTGTTTGACAGGTGTATGGCCAGTACTGTTATAAATTGTTAAGGGCACATGTGAATCAAATTCTGAAATAGGCATCATATATATTTTGAAAATCTGAACTGAGTCTTGATACATATTGAACAAAGGATTTTGTCAATGTACACTTTGCCAGCTCAGTAAACAGCTCAGAAGACAAACCAATAACATTAGTTCCCTCATTTTAGAAGTTGCAGTAGTAGGATCCCACACATTTTTCCCCATGAAAGGATAAAACCAGTGTCAGCATGAAAAGCCCACAAGAGTTCAGAAACTATTTAATCCAAAAGTTTAAAAGGATAAAAATGAGTTTATTCAGCTCCTAACTCTATGCTCAAAGCAGTCCTTTGAAAAGGTTGTTTCCATTTGTCTCTGTGCTGAAATAAGGGCTTGCTGAGAAGCTATTTGTGGAAAATAATAATCATCCTTTCCCTTAATCAGTGCATGTTGTTGATGAACTTCTACATAGGCAGTTGATGGAAAATTCAAATTTAAGTAACATTTGAGTTGACCATGGAATGAATACTGACTTAATTTATTATAGTCATGATTTCTTGTTACCTGCCCTATGTTCAGAGGGCACTGATGTTCACTCTCTCACAGTGAATTGTTCAAATTCTCCAGGTTTTTAAGGGAATGTCCAGCTGGTATCATACAGGGAAAAGAGAGGCTAAAGTATCTTCAGGGTACCTCCTCAGATTAGAACCAACAGAAAGGTACACTTACTGTTTATGAAGAAAAGAAACAGGTCTTTGATCATTTATTACGATTGATCTTTTTTATTTAAATGCCAGGAGTTTAAAAGTTGCCTTCCAAGCCTCCATCATTCTTTGACAGAAGATCAACAGATCTGCACTCCAAAGATTCACCAATTTAAAAGACCTTTCAATATGCAGAATAAAAGGTCACCATCTCTTGATGAACAGGCTGAGGAAGAGAGAGTGTCCGTTTCAGCCAATATTTATCTTCTTTGATCATGTATAAACACCATTTGGCTGCACATTGTTTTCTTATTGCAAGGTTTCCCTGGTTGACTACAGTTGTCATCCTAGAACAGTAATTATGATTTAGGCTTTGTGTAGGTTGCTCACTTCAGTATGTGGAGGTAAATCCTACAGCTTCGAGTACCTACTTTGATGTTAATAGAATTATTTTATGAGCATGTTAGGGAATAATATGATCCATTCTGTTTCATCTTCTGCCTTTTTAAGTGGATAGCAACTTTACCAGACCATCTGTTTTCCATAAAATATTTATATGTACATAAGAGGGAGAAAGAGAGAGAGAGAGAGAGGAGAGGGAGAGGGAGAGAGAGGGAAGTAGGACACCACAGAAACAGAAGAGTATCTGAGGACAGCTTTAAAAATGCAATATATTTAAAACTTTTTTTGATAAAACATAAGTATGAATTAAAAGTAAGATGTGAATCCCTCTGAAAAGGGTTTTATTTTATGATCATCAATACATGTTAAAGGGAGTTCTAGTTCATGAGTTTTTTTCTTTTGAAAGAAGAATTTTACTTGTCATATTGATCTGTTGTGCCCAAAAGAAAAGTTAGTAGGCAAATCAAAAAAAATTTTTTTCAGTTATCATGTCTGCTCAATATAATTAATTGATTAAAGTGAGTTCAAAAGTAAAGCTTCCACCACTCAGTAAGGAAGATGAACACCACTTCATTGCAACTTGCACCCAAACTTTAGGTATTGATTTAGCTCTAGGCATAAACAGTTATATTCCTGATCTAGATAGCGAAAAATGTGATTCTGAAACCCTCCCAGGAGAAATCTTGCCAGACTGATTATGGTATCTGGGTTTAGGCAGACAGAGATCTCCTTCCAGAGGCCTCTGCTGACACACCCCACCTTTGACTGAAGATCAAACACTGTGTACAGAATATTCATTCTATATCAGCCAGAAGTGTGGACCGAAGGAAGGGGCCTTGCAAAGCAAACCAGCTGGTGCAGGGGCCTGACATTCACATTCAATGCACACACATTTCAAAGTTGTGCCCTGGTCCCGAGCACCAGTGTCCAGTGATGCTGGGAATGCAGGGAATGTGATCCTGAAGTACATCTTCCCCTACTGCTGCCTCTCAAAGGGATCCAGTTTGTGTGTCCCTGAGCCCACACTGCAAAGTGAACCAAAGTGAGGACAGGCAAGGAATGTACTTAAATGGAGTCCTCTTGATCTGCACCAAAATGCCAGAATAAATGTACCCACTGAATTTGAACTGTTTCACCGGACAGCAAAATTTTCTGTTCAAACTGGGTACCTAACTTAGGATGGCATTTCATGTATGTATTCAAAACTAAAATTGTTGCAGTTTAATATTCAAATACTAAAAAAACTTAAAGAGACTTGGCTTCTTACTTCTTTTTTTTTTCCTAGAATATAACCTTATATCTTTTTGTAGCATTTTTCATATACTTTTCTTTCACTGCCTAAAAAAAGGAGTATCAAATTGCATGTAGTATGTATGATCAAACAAAATTGCCTTCAGTCAGGAATGGAACAATTTCCATGCCCATTTTACAGCAACCGAAATGAATAAAGCTTGCTGCCGCACATTCTAGAGCTTTGTTCTTGGGTACCTTGGATATAGCCCTTACAGCCCTTGCTATCTCTTTCCTCTATATTTCAGTGTGGAGCAACTTTAAGACTCTTCAAAGGACTACTGAGTGGGTTTATGTATTTTTTTAGAAATTGTCTCCTACAATTTGCACCCATTTTGAAAATAAGCCTTCTTGTACTATATTCCCTTGCAACCCCTCAATTTTTTCTAGTCAAAGCTTCTGCTTCTTATATCCTCCTTCAAAACCAATCATTCCAATAACATATCCAAGAAAGGCCAATTTTACTCTTATAAGGTAATCATATGTGATATTTGTTCTCATGGTGGGGACAGCAACAAAAAAGGCAGTGGCTTCATCTCTTTCAAAGAGTTTCAGGAGGCAGCTGAATCTATAGAAGAAAAGCAAGGTGGTACATAAAAAATAAGTTTGCAACATTTTTTCTCTTTATTCTCAATCTAGCCCATGTTTAAGTAACAGATCATAGAAGCAGAGAAAAAGGGAGTTGAAACTGAAATTATTGGGAACCCAGTGTCTGCAGCTCTTCCACAGAAACAGCTGTTTCTTCAAAGAAAAAATGAAAGCAAACATTTTTTAAGACAGAACTAACTTGATGAAAAGAGAAGAGCACAAGTTGTTTTCAAACTCGAGTTTCACTTGACAATTTGCGTAACAGATTAGCCTATGAGTAAAAAGATCATTAAACAGAGGAAAAGCAAGAAGGCAGCTGAATTACTGCTTGCCACTGCCTTGCTGAGCAGCCCATTCTCACAGCAGTCTCTCTGCACTTTTATCTAGCTAACTCGAGTAGGAATTGGTTTATCTGTACAGCCATGCCGGAGTGCTAAATGATGACCACTAAAATAAAAGGAGAATAACCCTATGCAGTCATTGGTGTCAGTGATTTTTTAATACACATGCTGATTCAGTCCAGTTTAAAACCCACATACTTTGGTGCCTAAGTTTAAGCAGGATAAATCAAAGCAGAAGAGAAAGGCAGAGATGAGACGGGAGGAGGAAGAGGTGCAACAGGTTTGGACTTGGCAGGAGCGTGCAGGGAGGCACTGCATGTCAGCCATCCTGGAATGGGAACTTGCAGAGGCTGCCCACAACCTCTCCATGCTGGCTGGTGGGTGATGTCCCCGGGGCCGCTCTGAGTTACAGCCTCACACAAAAAAGGGTCACTCCAGTCACGTGGGAAGCTGGGCTTGAGCTGCTGAAGCTTGTGCATGAGGAGCATGAGGAACACTAAGAAATTCCTGAAATCGCTGGGGAAGGGCTGGGGTCTCACTGCACTTGGTGCTCAGGAGAGTCACAGCTACCACTCGCAGCCCTCATGCATATGGGAAGAGCAGTGAGGGAGAGAAGGCCATGAAGAGATGTCCAACTTCATGCACAACATTTCCCACTGCCAGCAGGAAGCCACTTCCTTTTCCGATCAGTGGGTGTCAACAGTCAGAGGTAGCTAATGCCCAGGGCTCCTGCCTTTTGGATGCCCCTCTGGTGCTTGGCTTCTAGAGTGAAACATCAAAAAGAAACATCTAGCAGCAGCTTGTACTGCCCTAAGACCATAAGTCTCATTTCATGGCTAAAAAAACCTACTTACTCTGTGCCTACACCACCACAGCCTGGGAAGAAAATTGACATTTATATAATACTAGTGACTTTAAAGTGCAAATAGAATAAATCTCCCATTACTGATGAACCAGTTTGACATTTGTGTTGGTTACACAGTTTTAATTTTGAATTCACAGACTCACAGAATCATTTAGGTTAGAAAATATCATTATCAAGTCCACCTCCTGCTTCCCATTGTATGTGGATTGCAATTCCAGTTCCTGCTTGCATTGTCTTCTGCCTGCACTTGGGAAAGTGTTGCAGAGTAAGCATTTAATTCATTTTGATCAAAGTCTGCACCTTGTATCTTCAATCAAAGTGAAAGTACTTATCCAGATGCAGTGTTCAGTAATCAGTAGGGATAATGCACAAGCAATCCATCAGTGCTTGAAGCTGTTCTCTATGAGCCCTTTCATGGCCCTAAATTGTTTTTCATAGGCAGAATTGATGCATTACATTTTGTCCCCAACATTTCTAAAAAATAATGGAGTAATTTCTGGAATTCTTCCAATATACAAGACCTGTACCTAGTTTTGAATCAAGGTTGTAGTGTATAGTTAGGGTTCTAATATTCTGCTATCACATGAAACAACCTTTGCATCCCTTCTGCAGCCTTGGTGAGAGACAAATGCACACCCATCTGTCCAAGGTTCTGCATGCACTGACACACACCAGGGCTCAGCCATAAGGGCTATCATTGCTCAGATCACCCCTTACATTGCAGTGGTTTTTTTATACTGAAAATCCACTGAAGGGGAAAAAATGCAGAACTCTACATTCTGTAAACCTCTGTTAGCAGGAGAAATTAGGTGAGGACTTCTACTCCTTTCCCTGCCAGTATGGCTATTAATTAACATCCGTAGTGACTTAAAGGCTTAATTTTTACACACACTTGGACATGGTCTCTTGAGAGCTATACATTGAGCTGGAGAGTGTTGTTCAGCTCCCAGCTGGACTGAATAACAAAATGGCTGGCAAAAATAGCCCTTATGGCAAACCAGTTTGTCAAAAAAAAAAAATTAAGCAGATGTGCCACATATAGGAAGCCTGCCATATGAGAAAAGCCTTAGAGAACTGGGTTTGCTCAGCCTTGAGAAGAGAAGGCTTAGAGGAGGCCTTGTCACCATGTTCCAATATTTACAGGATGGTTACAAAGACGATGCAACTTTTACAAAAATTTTCATGGAAAGGACAAGGAATAATGGGTACAAATTTCTCCTGGGGAAATTCTGAGTGAACACAAGAGGAGAGTTTTTCACAATGGGAACAATCAGCCATAGGAAAAACCTCCCCAGAGAAGTGGTGGATTTCACAACACTAGAAACTTTTAAGATTCACCTGGACAGAATGCTGGGCCATCTGGTTTAGATTGTGCTAATGCCGAGAAAGGTTAGACCCGACCATTCTTGAGGTCCCTGTCATATGATTCTATGACTTCATCTCCATTTTGCAGCTTTAACAATTTGGATGTTGATGTGCTTCATTCTGTGGGACCCTGCTTTATGTGGGCAGGACTGGGTTCATTAATACACAAAAACATGCACATATATGCACATTTACTAGGGTGCACATTAATCTCACGTGGATTATTTTGGCTCAGCCCTGGCCTGCAAGACTACATACATGGAGATTCTAATGCTAGTGCAGCTTTTGCTTGTTCTCAGGACCAGGCAACTCATGATCTCCCATCTCTAAGCAGGTGGTTGACAAGATATGGCTTCTCTATTATGAGAAAGGGAATATTCTGCCATCCCGCTGGAGAGATTTCCCACTGCCCCATCCTGTAATGTGTGGAACTAGAGCAGATAATTGCTCCATTTTGTAAATTATGAAGCTGAAACCATTAAATAATTTATCTCGTTATTTTCTGTAGTGTTTTTGCTTTTCTGTTCATAGTAGTTGTAAATCATAATAATGTACAAGCCAAAAGCACATTTGCAAAATTCTTGAATTATCCACGGATGAAAACCCATCTCTCTACTCAGTTTCTTTGCTGGACTCATGTGCTGGTCAGTTTTAAATGGCATAAATAATCAGACCCTGCAAACATACAAAATAAGCTAATAGCATTTAAGGTGGATAAATCTGTCTCGTCCTGTCCTTCATCTCTTATAAATTTAACAAAGAATGGAATAATATTTTCTCCATTAAATAAATCCAAGCCAAACTGTAAACAGCAACAAAAAGTCACTAAGTGGCTTTTTGAGCCTGTATTTTAATAGACCTGGAAGTTTCTGCAAAAATTCATAAAATGTACTGTAGCTTTTGAGTCTATTTGCTGTAGCTTGGTGCTAGAAACTAGCAAACAGATACTGGGGTTTGCAGGCAGATATTCATCTGTGTGACTAAAGGGTTTGTTTACTTGCACTTTCAATTCTGAAATTTGTATGCACATGTTGGCAGATGTGTGTGTTTGTGCACAAGTATGTAAACAGCTGTACACATATAAAGTACAGCCCTACAAAATACAGGTGTATCTACATCCAAATAGGTAAAACTCCCATCTTCTTTATAGAAATACTATAAACAGTCAAATCCTCAGCAATCCAAATGATGAAAATAAGTCTCACCTAAGTCAATATAAAAAAGAAATTATTTTATCACCCTTCACTGCACATTTTAAGTAACAGATGAATCAAAGCAGACTTTGCAATTATAATTCTTTTATCTTTTTCTTTAAAACAAATGATGACAGCTGAAGACAGGATCTCATGACATGTGCCATTAATAGTGCATTATGGACAGCATGAAACATGAAATAAGAAAATCGTTGAAACAAAGGTGCTAAGCTTTTTAAAGCTGTTACAAAACAGATGGATCATTACTTGGGGAAAGCCCTCTGTTCTGCAGTTCTGTGTTGCAGGATTCATCAGCTCTGGCTAGAGAGTGCTTACTTAACAGCTGCAAGACATTTATCCCCATAACACAGCCCTAATCCATGTCCTCTGTGGTTCTCTGCAGTCTGCTGCAATTTCCAGTAGATCCCTGGCTCCTTTGCTGACATTACTAGCAAGAGTGGAATAACTCTTTTCTGGGAGATGAAGCTGATACGTGGTTCTTTGGGTGGCCCTCCCTCCCTTTCTTGGATGAACTTTTCTCTTGGTTTACCTGCAACAGAGAAAGATTTGTTATCCGCCTTGTGGTGCCCTGCAGAGAGGCATTTTATAGAAAGCTTAAGGACTGAAAGACACTTGTCTTTTGCTATGAAAACAAACACTTTCATCCAGTAATTCAGTAGCCTTGGATATCTTATAGCCTTGGACTCTTATAGCTTAGCTCTTTCCTATTTAAAAAAAAAGAAGTGTCTATTTATTCTCTTTCCTCAGATAAACTCTTGTTAAACAAAATGGTTTTTAGGTGACCTCATCCAATTTGCACATAATATCTGGTGGGAAATGGAATGTGAAGGAAATTGCTGTTAATTTTGAAACAAAATTAAATGCATTGTAAACCTTCCAGTAATATCTAGGAGTTTTTTCAGTGTGTGACCCAAGAGTTAAAAGTGCAATTGCCATCGGACACTTTTCTTTTCCCTAAACTGTGTGTGCACTGTTTGCTGCAGGAAAACAGTAGGAAGACACAAGGTGCTGTACACTTCAGACTGGGCTATCATTATCTTATTTCCCATGCCATCAAGCAATGGTTTGGGTAAGATGGAATTGGAGATTGATGCAATGTACTTTTGAGAGAAAGGAAAGAAATACAAAGCACACAAAGACTCATGTTTTTGGTTTTTTTAAATAATGACTTATCTAAGAGTTCAGAGACAATGTGAGGAAGTGATTTGTATAAACTGGAGATCTGATTGTGAAACAATGAAGCTGAATGTGAACAAGGGTATTTTATCTGAATCTCAAGAAAATGCACAACCAAGTGCTCTTTGGTAAGCAAATCATGAAACTACTAATCAAGGAGTATGCCCTAATGGCAAAGGGATAAATAACTGCATAATGGCAGTGTTTATCTAAGAAATTAGATTCTCTCAAACAGCATGAAGCTCTACAAAGCAATCACATATCAGAAACCCTTAGATGTATCATAAGTGACAATAAAGATAAAAATCCATCTTTATCTGAACAAAAAAAAAAAGTCCAGAATAAATATGTCCTTAATGGCCTATGTCTCCATGAATAAATAATTGTTTTGTTCTTTAATGTGGACAGGATTGAGATTCCTCCCTATCGTGCTGAAATTTTTTTTATTCATCTAGAAGAAACCATCAATCTGCTATCACAACCTGCTCTCCATTTTCTCAAGCAAATGAAGTTAGGGAGCTGAAAAGAACACAAGCTAGTACATAACTCGTTATGCCCTTTCCAATCAGCATTTATTGTTGTACTTTCCTGCTTCTTCAGAAAATAAAAATAACTAAAAATCATTGACTGTTTAAACCAAGAAAGATTTATGGGCATATTTTTGTTTTAAAAACAAATCATTTTCGCATCTAGCATTCACTGAAAGGCATATATTTGTCTTAACAAGATGCCATTTTACTGTTGATATCTTCTTTTTAAATTGTTCTGTGGAGGCATTCAAAACTTCCTAAGCATTTTCAAAGCACACTGTCATTACTGTAGAAAAACAGAATAGCAGATAAGCAGGAGGGCCCAGCTGAGGAGAAACAGGCTAGAACTTTTTCTTGAAACTGTTTTCACAGTGCCCTGATGTCATTCTGTCAACCTTGTGCTGTGGCTCCCCTTTTGCTGCTGGTTCACCTTGCTGTAACAGTTCTAGCTTTGGCTACTGTTTCCAGCACCATGGCAATCCTCTATATTGGAGCTTCAGCACAGCAGCCTCTCTCCAGCATGCTGTTCCCACTACATCCTTCTGGAAATGTTTCTCCCTGCAGCCTGCACATCCTTTTCCAGAGCTGTGCTTGGTGCTACAGAGGAAGCCGGTAGCACTCACGTGGTCAGAGCCTTCCAACCCACCCAGAGTGCTGCTGGGTGCACCCAATTTCCAGGCCTGCGGGCACCTCTTCCTGCAAACACCTGGGCTGGTGGGAGCCACCTGAGAACCTGACAGAGATGGCAGCACCACTCTGAACACAGTAAAAGCCACTCTAATACAAGCTGCCTTTTGTAAGGCAAGCTTCTTCCCATTCCCATAATCTTTTTGTCTGCTCTGCAGCAGATCACATCATGCTGAAAATGAACCTGGGATTGCTTCCAACCACCTCTGTCCCTCCCTGAATCTGTCTCTCTATTCCATGGGCATCAGTGCTGGCACAGAGCAGGATAATTTTGTCCTCAGTGGTGTAGAGGAGACTAAGCCCCTTTCTCAGTTGACTTAAATGGGTTTTGTGACAGCATCCTGAGCTAAGCAGCACAGTTGGCCTGTCTTCTGACACTGCTTTCTCATTTTTGGACTCTCTTGGAAGTTATCCTTCTCCATGCATACCATCCAAGTCCTCTTTTTCACTACCCCATGTAGATATCCAGACTGTTTCATGCATCCAGCATGGCAGGTCAGGAGAAAGTGTCTGAGGAGGCACAAGAACACTCCTGTGTTCCTCGTTGCTCCTTCAGGCAGCTATCCAGAAGTGTGCGATCACATGGTGACTGCAATCTTTATTCACTACATTTCAAAACCCAGCTTTTATAAACAGAAGAGAATTTTCAGTTCTACTGAACCATTTACACTAAAGGAAACCACAATTATGAGTTATAGACATCTGGGAGGCCTTCTTTCTTTTTTTTTTTTTTTAACTGGCCGCTTAGTTCAGAGCAGATGTATTTCCAGTCTTTGATTAGACATTCTAGCCTTCCAATAGGAATGAAGGAAAGAAAAGCTTTGTAGTAAGAGGTGTAAGAGAGGTATGGAAATTTTTCATCTTCTTTCCTTGCCGGGCCCTTTTCCATTTTAAATTAGTGAGATTCATTCTTATCAAACAAAAAGGTAAGGACTGTCTTTTCATACATTGTCATTTTTACATCGAAGTGACTGATGTTTTCAGTAAAATTTTTCTGTCTCATTTCTATCAAGAAATTGTGGTCTTGGACATGTGACAAGGATGAACAAACTCATCTGAACCACAGACACAATAATTTGTTCATGAATGGAAACTCTGCTACAGATATTTGTGTAAACTAACATTAAGCACACAAATATTTGCAGAAATAAATAAACAAATAAAAAAAGTTAAGCAGCAAAGTTAGGGCAAGGGGCAAGTTGAATTTATTGGTTATTATGTTTCCATAGAGAGAGAGAGAAATGTTTGAAATCATCAAAGTAAATATTTCTGTTCCATAGTTTGAATAAATACCACCAAAGTACAGGTTTGTTCAAGTTTGTGCAACTCGCTTTTGAAATGGGAAGTTGTCTAACTTCCTTTTCCAAAAGAAAATATCATGGAATAATAGAATTACTTGTTTTGGAAGGGAACTTAAAGACCACTTAGTTCCAATGTACCTGCCATAGGCAGGGACACCTTCCACTAAACCAGGGTGCTCAGGGCCCCATCCAACCTGCCCTTGAACACTTCCAGGAATGAGACATCCACTGCTTCTCTGGGCAGCATGCTCCAGTGCCCCACTACCCTTGTTTTCTAATAAGAAAAATTTATTCTAATGTCTGTTCTAAACCAACTCTTGTTCAGTTTAAAGCCATGACCCTTGTCCTATCAAGACACCCCTTGTGAAAATTTCCTCTCCAGCTTTCTTGAAGGCCCCTTTAGGTACTGGAAAGCTGCTCTAAGGTCTAACTGTAGCCTTCTCTTCTCCAAGATGAACCTTAACTTCACAGCTCTCATCTGGTCCCACTCCAACAGACCCAGGCCTTCCTTTTGTTGGGAGCCCTAGATTTGGCTGCTGTGCTCCAGGCTGGGTCTCACAAGTGCAGAGACCCCACCTGAGGGATATATAAAGGGTATCTACCTGCTTTAAGTGAAAAGATGTTTCTAGGCTGATGTAAGTATTATAAAAATGACAGGGCTCACTCCCAGATTGGGATGACCCCAAAAGATGGAAAAGTCTCTCCTCCAACCCATGTCTCCAAAGAAAGATTCAGTAGTCTTCAGTCGTCCGGTCTCAAGGTAGTTTATTGTATGTTATCTAAAAGATTTTCTTCCTGAACTGCTGCGGTCCGTTCAGCAGTCAGACAAAGGCACACTCCAACACCCAGGGGGCTGGTGCCCTCTTTTATATCGTACATGACGTGTTAAATGTTTATGGTTTTCCCCCAATGCCCATCACCTATATTGAACAGTGACTTTCTACTCTAAACCAATCTGTGAGTGCCAACATCACCAAGAACATGGAGGTTAGGAAGAAGAAGGAAAGAGGACAGGGCCCACCCAAGTCCCTCTATCTTAGAACTTCTGACCCCCATGTACAAAACTCAGACCCCTCTGTACAAGGCCTAAAACCCCCCTGTACAGCACTCAAAAAAATCTTCCTTTCACTTTGTGACTACTTCTACTATAATATCTAAACTTTTGTGATTTCTTGTTCTTCCTGCAAGGTTGGTAAATTGTTCCATGGATCAGGTTCAAAGCCACAGGGGTTTCCAGCTGCATGCCAGGGTCTCAAACGCTTCTGACCTGGGCCCGGAACATCCAAGAGTGTCCAAGGGACATTCTGGGTTCCGACATAAAAACCTTTTGGTTTTCTTTCCTGGTTCGTAGAGGAATATGATGCTACCAAGTTAATCATCATTATTTATATTGCTAACTCTTATCTTTCTGTATAGAGCATGTGGGAAACAGTGAGGACAAAAAAATTGTCTTAAACTTTCCTTTAACTGAAGCAGAACACACTTGACTTTGAAAGCCTTTTTTAGTTACTGAATATCAGCAATGTTAAGTGTCTGTGAAAAGATTTCCCCACAGAGTAGACAGAATCCAGTGTACAGTGCAGCATATATCACTGCCAGATAATGTAGATAATGTAATTTTTCCTAATTTTTCTTGAAAAATATGATACATATAAGCAGGATTTTAAGAAAGCAGTCATTTCTGTATCCACTTTTAGAATAGTGTTTACTGTTCTTGTTTCTGTCTTCTCACATTTTTTTCTCTTCTGAAACCATGGAAAACAATTTGCCCCATAGATACTGTCCTTTTCCATTTGACAATTCTTTTTTTTTCACCCCTATTTTGAACAGAGCTAAAACTGGCATGGCCTATTTTGTTTAATAGGAACAAAGTAATCAACTTCTTTACCACCTAGTCCTGTCAAGCCAAACCATGCTCAAATCTGTACAATAATGTCCGCAAATATCAGTGCAGAAATGGGAATAATAGTTATTTCCTTCCATACACTCAGCCAACTGTAAAAAATATTGGACTCTTTCATAAAAATCTGAGACTAGGAATGAAGAATCTTCTCCAAAACAAATTGTTGAAAAGATGCTTTGTGACTTTATTAGGCCTTGGGTCATGTCCTATTCTTGGCAGATATAAGTATTAATAATCAACTTAATGTCTTCTTTAAAACGTATAGCATTGAGAGGTTGCGTATTTGGGTTTACGCTATCACATTCAGAAAATCTGAAGTCAGTGTTATTTCTTTACAGCAATAAACTGTGGGTACAACAGCAGAGAACAGAGCCTAACATTTCTTAATGTGCTACTGGATCTGCACCCTGTTCTTGCTTATGTCTGGAAGGACCAAGAAGAAATGCCATTAAATCAGTGTTCATATCCCAGGGCTGGAGCTGGGTTAGTGATAGAGTAATTTCATCAACATTTGTTATTCTAGTAAGAGGAGCTGGATTCAGCTGATGCACACAAAGCTTAGGAATTCTGTGAAGGCTGGTCTCCAGCACAGACCAGTGGCAGATAAGGAGCTCAGTTGGATGAGGAGGGTGGGACAGAGCAGTGCAGAGGCTTGAATGCACAAAGCTGCTGCTTTAGCCAGGCAGCTCCTAAAGAGGGGATGCATTATGAAAAGGTTCACAGCAAACTTAACCCCTAAATAAACTGGGAGGGTGGAATATCTCTCCAGAGGTCTTCAGTGCTGACTACATCTCCACATTTAGTGTTCAGGGAGCCAGGGAGGACTGTTCTACTAGGGGCTTAGAATGGAAAGAACAGGTTAAAACTCAAAGTTATAGAAACTCAATCCCAAAACATCCCCATACCTCCTTATATTTCCTAGTCCACTTTTATGGCATACAGCAGTCTTATGAAATAGAGTTAATTCATATTCATAAATCCCCCTTGGATAAAACTTGAGCTGTTGGATGAATTTTTTGTTGGTGGTTTTTTCTTTTGGGAAATGTTCATTTTAGATAATCAAAAATTTTAGAGGGACAATTAATGCAATGGTTCCCTGGCTACTGGCCTGGAAGCCTCAGCAATGTGCAGCCAGACAGAAATGTTTCTGTGGAAAACGTTCCATTTTTTAATTTTTCACCCTCTATTAAAAGCAATTTTTTACCTGCTGTCAAAGTTGTAGTGGGAACAGACTTTTTATTTTCTGCAAAACACTGTTGCATGTTATTATTAATATTTATGATGATTACAGCTTATCAGACAAGTGGCCTTGTGATGGACATTAACTTTTTATAGTATTTTCACCTTATCTAGACTGGACAAACATTTTTACTCTTGATCTTCCAATCATTTAAAAGATCAAGACACAGGTAATTTGGAAGAATTAAGGAGCTCGAGTGTAGGATTTTTACAACGTTGCCCCTATCCTATTGATTAGTTCTGTTTCATCCCAATAATATAGTTAGTGCAGCTAGGCAAACATAGAGAAATTGCTCTTTCCTTTCAAAAGGACTATCAAAACAATAAATAGATTAGTCATGCCAACAGCATTGATTTGTGACAGCCTTGATGTATGCAATCATTTGGGATTCAAACATTTATCAGTGGGGGGACAAACCCACCGTTTTTATTTGCTGCATTGAGACTTGCTGGGAGAAAATGCTATTAGGCATCTCAAAATTCTCTGCATAGTGGCAGGCTTTTAAATGCAATGAGATATCCGCAGTACATTTCCATATTAATCAATAAAATGAAAGGCAAAAATCAATTTTGTCTGTGCAACTGTGTGTGACACCTCCCTAAGAGTTGCTCCATTGGGATGGATTCATGCCAGCAAAGATGGTCATAGGCTGATTGTTTATTTATGACAAGGAAAGGCATAAAGTCATCCTACTGACAGAGTAGCAGGAAAGATGTTAGTCGTAGGATGCCTATTCAAAAGCCTGGCACTGGTACCTGGGAAGTATGTATTTCAGACTTTAATAGCAACTGTGGCTTCCCACATGAAACACAATGATTTTCTTTGATTCAGAGGAAATAAAAGGTTGAATTTACCAAAGAAACTGAGGATCATCCAGTTATTCTCTGTAAAGATGACAACACTGAGGAATTTGCCATATATACTTGGAATTAACAAATTATCATTACTGTAACTTCAAGAAAGTAAATATGTGATTAGCTAGTTCTGTATTCTACATCACTTTTCCTGTACTGGAATAAGCACTGATCCTGAAGACACCTCCATGTCACCCACAATTTGGCTGGCCACTGTTGCATCCTCTGGTAATTCTTCTAATTCAGGATTGTATGATGTTAGATTAAGGTTTGTGTCATATTTTAAAGCTTTCATTTATCAGTTCTGCAATGAGCTATCTGTGATGTTATTTTACTGTAGATTTATTTGTAACTATAAACCTATTTTCTTTGATGCTCTTTTCCTTCTCTAGTTTTTCCAAATATTCAGTGTGAGGTTTTCTGATGATTGCTAAGACAATGTTATGGTAGCATAAACTGAAAAGCTTGGTTTTGAGTGACAATGGTCATCTCAAAACCCTTCATTGCCTAAAAGATATTAGGATTTTTTTTGTTTTGTTTTCTTATACTCATCAGCTGATTCTATTTTATTTCTCAGTCATTCAGTATCATAAGGTCCTTCTCAGATTTTCTAGGTCAGTCTTCATATTTACACTCCTGAACAGTAACACCACTGTCCATTTTCACCTTTCTGTTTACCCCCAAGTCCATTTTATTAAAAAGGTAACAGCAAGAAAGTCTTGGGTTGGGGTCTTGTGCAGTCTGTTAAAAATGTCTCTGGAGCAAAAGTTATCTCCAAAATTTTCATCATCTAGCTGGTCATCCACTGGACCCTTTAAACCCAAAAAATGGCTAAAAAGTCATTGATAATGCAGCACTGAAAATGCATTACATCTAGTGGCATACAGAGACTATGACGCAGAAAAAATTATTCATAGAAAAGAAAAAAACAGAATGATGAGCAGTGTCCTTCCATAAGGCAGTAAAAGGCCAATAGGATCATCAGTCTGTTAGGTTTAAACTGGATTTTTGCAGAAGACATTAAAGTCATAGATACCACCACACTAAGCAGTAAAAAGATAATGAAAGGTGGAGAAAAACTTTTTACAAGAGCATGAAGTGGCAGGACAAATGGAAGTGGCTTCAAACTGAGAGAAAGTAGGTTTAAGTTAGGTATCAGTAAAAAATTCTTTACTGTGAGGGTGGTGAGGCACTGGAACAGTTTGCCCAAAGAAATAGTAGATGTTCCATTCCTGGAAGTGTTCAAGGCCAGGCTGGACAGGCTCTGAGCAACCTGGTCAAGTGAAAGATGTCCCTGCCCATAGCAGGGAGTTGGAATTTGATGATTTGTAAGGTCCCTTCCAATCCAATCCATGCTATGATAAGATGCTGAGACAAGATTCTATGCTATGTGTAGATTGGATACTGTTAATGGGTGAAGTTAATCTTGAAATAACTAAAAGTTTTTTGAAACAAACTTCTTATAAAAGTAAAATATGTGTCAATTTTCCAGAAGAGATAATGGACAGGTCATTAATTATGTGTTTAAAAAGGTACCATAAATTTGGTTAAGGGTGGAAAAATCTCTACTGCACAAAATTTAGAATTAGAAGTGGGGAAGAAAATAAAAAAGACTGTAGAAATCATATTCACTGTAAATTCTGAATATAAGGAGACATTTGAAAAATGTGTCAGCACTGACATGGGAAATATGAATTATAAATCAGTTGTGATGAAGGGGATAAGGAAATCAGATACATCAAGGGAATCAAGGAAGTTTTCTGAGTCAGACATATGGAACAAAAAGGACCTCTGCAAAACAACATGAATGAGATCCAACTCGAAAAGTTTAATTAGTTCTAGGCACCACAATACTAGAGAATTCTTTTAAAGGAAATAAAGAAAACAGGAAAAGACCTGAGGAAACCACTTATGAAAACAGAATAAGAAAATTAACATGGAAAATATGACCAAGTACAAACTAAAAGACATTATAAATATCTACATATATCTGAGGGATTTAACAAAGAAGAAATAATCAAACTGATTAAAGTTATATGAAGCAGCTTATTAGAAATAGTTGAGTTAAATTAAGCAGCAGAAAAAATACAATGCATAGCTGGACAAATATTCTGATAGTGGTGTATGGCATAGAGTGAAATAGCTTTCATAAAAAAAGTCAGAAGAATATAGCAAAGCTATTTTAATTTTTTTCTGCACAGAGCTCTAGGGATTTTATACCTAGGAATTTATATCTCGGGTTGTAACTCTGCATGGGCTTTGGAATGGTTGAAAAGATCTTTGAGTTTCTAATGTCTTTGACTGCATAAAGATAATGCAAACTACATACCCAGGAGATTTTCACTAAGGATACCTTTAAATGTAGTAAGAAAATTCAGGCTAGGATTTGTTCTTTTCAATCATCTCAGCCTGTCTCATCAAGAAAGAGTCAGAAAGATGGACTTTTTTCAGTGTTCCAAACTCCACCTATCCTAAAAGAATTATGCACACTAGTCTATGTTAATACAAATTTAAATTAACTATGGAAGGTAGCATACAGGCATGCATCAATGGAGGTTCTCTTATTTACTAACATTTCCTGTGACTGAGAATGAGACCATTTAAACCTCTCTAGGCATATGGAAAAAGCAACATGACAAAGGTTTTAGAAATGTATTATGTTTTATTAATTGATGCATGTCAAACATTTAGACAGAATCCTCAACATTTAGCAATAATATTGAAATTCCAGTTCAGAAGAACGTCTTGTATTCAGCTACTAAAGGTAGTGGAAGAATAAGAATAGTAGACAAAGATGACCATTTTGCCTAGTCTTTGCTATTTTCTTTTTGCATACATGAACAAGAATAAGACATTATCTAATACCACTGTATAAACTATTCAGAATTCCAAAAAGTTATATAAAGACATAGAAAAAGAATAATTTTATATTGCCATTTTTTTTCAATACATGGAAGAAAAATATATGGTATGTGAAATACTAAAAAAAAAAATCCAGTGAAACTGCAGTTCACCCAACAAAACTCATTTTGTTTCTATCAGATGCAAAAAGATGACAATTGCATGTCAATAACTTTTTATACATATACCATAATTTTTTGAGCTGCTCTACCCAAGAGAGAGATACAATCCCAACAGGAATAATAAAATATCCTTTTAATTTATTCATACTGTTGACAATTCTTTTTTTCCTTTTTATTTTGAAGGCAGAGTGATACTGCTATGAATCAACACAGCTACATAGCTCATCAGAAATATCAAAAAACACATTTTAATTCTTAAATCTGTACATTCTTATAATTGAAACCTAGATAATAAAAACTGGATCTGATACTCTACGCTCATTTTTAAAGTTTGCCTTTTAATTAGCTGGTAATTAACCTGGCATAGACAATTCTGTATTCCAGTCCCTCCTGAAAGAACTTATGACATAATTTCATTACATCATCCTTCAGACATCAGCCTTTCAAGCATAAGCCAGAAAATTGGATTCACCCCTTCTTGACTATATGCCTTAAATACCAATCTTTCTCTCCAGAATAGCTAAGTATTCCATAGAAGTAGCTTTAAAAAGAGAGCTATTGGGCACTTTAGAGTAGCAGAGGTGGTTAAGGTGTTTTTCAGCTGGTAAAATTTTGAGACTGCTCACAACAGGAAAAGAGATTGAAATGGAGTTTTCCATGCCTTAGTTGTACTAGGAACAGTTAGACACCTTCTGGAGTACATCCTTCTGCACTACTCCTTTGAAGAACTCCATGCTCAAGGATGATGTGCAGAAATTATAGGCTCAGCAGGGTTAAGAGGGTGGATGGATCTCTGTCAGATTGCCCCTGTGACAGTTCATTTGGGAGTTGCATGCTCCCTTTATTCATACACACACACACACACACACACACACACATCTTGAACCAACTCCCTTGAACCATAGCCTGGGCCTCAGGACTGTCCAGATTCTGCACCCAGACTAAAGCAAGAGTCCATCAGAAAGCTTAGGTCTTACCTGCTACTGGTCTCCTACTCACAGGGTCATTGGCTTGAAGCTTCCTAGCAGCATCTTACACACACACACACACACACACACACACACACACACACAGAATATTCTGCACAACCATGCTGTGATTCTCAACCACAAAATGGTTAAGAACAGAGTTTAAGAAGGATAAAGAGCAGACTGCAGTGATCAAGCCTCTGACAAGTTTGCTGACCAGCTGTTTTTCCAGATGGCCTCTTTCATATGCCCTCTTTCCCCATGCTTGTTCCTTAGCTCACCTTAATCCATCTTTCTTTGCCCTTGTTTTCTCCCATGTAAACAACCCATCCCAGACATGTTTTCCCCATTGCTCCCAGTTTTGTTCAGCTTCAGCTTCATATGTTGATAATTTTCATCTCCAGAAAATCTTACCCCATATCCAGCAGTTTCTCATGCAAGGACTGACAAGTCATTTGCCTGCATAACGCCAGAGAGAAGCTTAACTGATTATTGTCAACTGAATATCCAAATAAAAATATTAAGATTCCCTCTGCACAAGTGCAAGATTAATTTTAAGAAAAGTACCTTCTCCCATTAAATGAAAGAAAACAAACAACAATTTTTTTTAAAAAACCAACCAAAAAAAAAAACCAAACTAAAAAAACCCACCAAAACCACCAAAAAATAAAATAAAGCAGGATGTAGAAAATGATAATGTTATTATTCCGTAGTATGAAGTGTATGTGGAGCTTAATGATACTCAGACAGGAAATCTGTAAAGTGTCAGTTTAGCCTTATCAGGATAGAAACATATAGAGTTCTAATATGAATAATAATTTGTAAAAAGGACCATGGACCCTAAGGAAAACAGAAGTTTGGCATCTCTGTCATGCCTTATTCTGTTTTCCTGAGAAGAGCTCTACCACCTCCCTTAAATGTGAGGTAGAGGTTTACTTTTCTCTTCTTGAATTTTTTTAGTACATCATCATCTAGCAGTAAAAGTTTTGGCAGATTATTACAGGAATGTATTTCCACTGATATTATATTTGTAAAAAGTCAATATGTACCCATATTTCACTTTTCAATTTTTAGTTTTTAATTTGTTTCATTAGTTTACCATCTAACGCTCTAAAGATTTTATGACCACTATTTATATTTAGTGTCATGATGGAAAACTCACTGAGTTTTACCTACACGACCTAGTAAATACAATCCAGACTCTTGCCTCCCCTTGCCCTTGGTCAGAAGGTTGGGAAGCTACCAAACAATCCCTGCCTTGCAGCCCAGCATATCAACAGTTATATCCTATTCCAAACAGTCATTGCCACTCTCAAGGTCATAGTCAAGTGCAACAGGTTGCTCACTCTGTTTACAACTATTTAATCTGCAATCCATGGTTTTGTCCATAGACAAATCCTTTGAAGTTTCACAAATAAAAACTTACCCTTACTTTTGTTCACCAGCAGCTTTGGGAACAAGCATTTTGCACTTCTCCATAAATAAGTGTAAGAACACATACCTAGAAGAAAAATAGAGAACTCTTAATAGGGAATTTAAAATAAGATCTTCCTCCTTTTTTTTTTCCCAAAACAAAATATACCTTACAGTTTTGTGAAGGACATGCAATTTAGTATTTTAACATTCTTTGTTTCCATGAAAAAACAACATTTATAGACTTCATCCATAGATTCTTTCTTGGATTCCCCTGGGGGAAGCTCAGCCATCGCTGGAATCTCACTGATAATTTTGAAGTAGAAGAGCAACAATGTGCATGAAAGGAAAAACTGATGTCACAGCCAAATTAACAGAGACCCTAAAAATACCTTTCCTTGTCAGCCTCCCAAATTTTCCCTATCAGGCCCTCCTTGCATTTTCTTGATGATAGAAACAAGGCAAGAAAAAGGAGACATTGATGGTTCTTGAGAGAGCTTTGTATTTCAGCCTAGTATGGGGTGGGGGTGCTGACTTGTCAGAAGTCTCATACATCAATGTCACTGTCCCTGCTCCTTTTATTTCAATCTGGAATTCACTAGAAAGTTTTCTGGGAAACTACCCTGAAAGAAATATGACACAAACAGCAACACGTCACTTTTTGGTATCAAGATTATAGGAGGGTGGCTTGATGCATTTCCAAGGAAACAGAGCCAGATTCTTGTCTATTTGTATTGTTAGTCTATCCATTATTTTGCCTGTAGATGCCTAGGGCTCATAAAGTATTTCCATATCTTGAAATTCACACCTGGTCTTCTGAATGTTTAAGTTATACAATAAATCACTTAGCATGATAACCAGTTTTCTCCTGTGTTTCTCATTAAAATGGCACCTATAAAACCTAAAAAAAAAAAAAAACTATAAAGTAAGTAAAAAATTTCTTCAGGATCTCTTCCTTAAATACTGCTTAAAATCAAACGAGGTCCATCTAAAAGCCTGACAAATGCCTGTGGTTTTTCTTGATATGGAAAACAGAATATAAAGCAGTTAAGGAGAACTGCTGTGCTCAGCAGGCAGAGACATGTTGGGGGCCCTTGGACCACACCCTAGGCCTTCAGTAGACTTTGGAGGGGTTAGTGCATCAGGAAGGTCCCCACTCCTGTTTTCAGCATCCAGAAGAGGCTGAGAGCAGCAGCACTGATGACCCCAGTGAGCTCCAGTGACCCCCAGCGGGTGACCCCAGTGTGCCATATGCTCTGCACTTTCTCAGTGCCATTGGCAAGCCTGTGTCCCCAAGTGAGCAAATAATCACATCTATTGTTACCCAGACCCGGACAAACCCACAGGACAAGAATGACTTGCCTAAACCGAGTTCCTGATCCACTCCCCCCAGCTGGCAGCTAGATGCCAGCTTCTTGCCAGACGCTATAGTGTATGGAGAAGGAAGACATGCTGAACCTAAGAGAGCAGATTTAGAAAAATACAAAAGAGAAAAAATAAAGAACATATATAATTGAACAATACAGTCCAAGTATATTAACAACATAAAAAACAGGTGAGTCAATGACCCAATTTTCAGATTTTTATAGTACAAACAATAATTCAGTTCCCAATATCTACTATTTGAGGTGATTTTGATTTTTTACTAATTTGAGAAATTATTAAACCCACTCAGATTTATGCAGAATTCTACTAGGCTTTTGTCCACTTCAAGGGTCTGTTCTTGAGAATTAGGATTTCAAGACTAAAGCATCTAGATTTTCTGAACTTCATTTTGAAATCTTTCCAGTTTCTCATGTAATAATATTCACAATATTTTAGAAGGAAAAAAAAAAAAAAGGACTTTGGACAGCAGTGTTGTGTTTGTTGATACACAATTTCACAATTAGAGATTTGAAGAGCTACAGTCTGCTGAGGACCATTACAACATTTTGACTGTCCTGTCATAAATCTCAGCTTATTACATTTCATCTGATTTTCATTGTATTCCACCTAACAGCTTCCATTTCAATCAATTGCACAGAGTAGTTGGGATGTATGTGCTCACATGGAACTGTACAAGTGCACAATAAAGTTTATCACTGTAGTGAGAGTTAGGGTTGGCAAAAAAGAAAATTCAACCTAATGACCCGAGGAAATATTTTCCAAGACAGCAATTCAGCATTTCTTCCTAGAAATCAATGTTTTGGATGAAAAATTCAGTCTTAGTTTAAATCTGAGGCCTAACTCAAAAAATTTATAGTATCAAGCCTGTTAAATACCGAAGTGAGTTTGTTTCCAAGGGGCCTGAATATTCACTAATAACATTCAATAATAAGGCTACCTTGTTCTTTCAGGCTTCTCTTAGTCTGTGGCTGTCAGGTATCATCTGAATATGTTTGATTTAGTTAGGAACAGCATGATGGTTAGAAAAAGGGTAGAAGGAAGACCCCAGTCAGACAGAGGCTAAGAAAATAACTTTGGCATTCATAAAAGTGCCACTTGTTCATCCTCTTTTGCTCGACTGAGATTGTAGTGCTCCTATCAGAAGGAAACAAGAATAACCCAGCAGCCTGGTCACTGCTAAGTCAGCCATGGCCCCACAAAGTTGCTGGAACTGAAGTAAAAGAGTCCTCAAACATTAATTTTCCATTCGTACAAGAACTCATCTGAACTGTGCAATTGTCCCAGACTTCTAGTCTGAGTTGATCCCTAAAATGAGCATTAACTGGAAGCACAATTTCCATCAGCCTTAGAAATAATGCTGAAGGAGGAACCTGTTTTACTTCAGCCCCTCAAGCATCTCTTGTCACAGCATTTAATCCATTTCTCAGACTCTTCAAATATATCCCTGTATAGGCCTCTACTTCAGCATTAGTCCTATCTCACATCCTAACCCCAAAATGAAAATGCAAATATAAAGATGTACCTGTCATCAATAAAGGTGTGAATATTTAAAATTATATTTTTCCCTTAACCCCTTTCTCCCCAGGCATATCCTTAAGATCCAATTAAATAAAAGATCACAAGGCTCTAATGTCAAATGTCACTGTGGGCTCATAACTTCTTACTGCTCCACAGACTTAAGTTATGAATAGATGCCTGGAGTGGTCCAGATTCATTCCAAGCCAGAGAAGGAGACATAAACTAAAGAATATGGACAAGCAGGGATTTACTGTTTGATTTTTCTCTCTTCTTTTGTTTTCTTTTATTTTCTCTAATTTTCTTCCTTTCCTTTATGTAAAGCAATAGCTTAAAGCTATAGCCCATGTAATTGAAATATAAACTTCACCCTAACCTAACTTGAACCCTAGCTATCATCAGACCTATACCACACCATATCAAAGAAAGAAGCTTAACATAACAAAAAGCTCACCTTTGACAGCCAGGAATTATCCACATTCCTCAGCCTTTGCCCTCTTTCTTTACAATATCTAATAGATAGATAAAGATATAGATATAGATATATAGATATAGATATAGATAGATGGATATATATAGATATAGATATAGATGTAGATGTAGATATAGATATATAGATATAGATATATAGATATAGATTAGATATAGATATAGATATAGATAGATACAGATATAGATATAGATATAGATATATAGATGTATATGTATATATAAAGACTAAGTCTATGAATAGGCTTAAGTTTCAGAAAATAGAAGCTGATTAGCTAAAGGGTATCTTTCTAAAGATACAAACTGTCTAAGCCAGGAACAGATTTTTAGTTTGCATCTCCTAGAGCTATTCACTTTGGAGTTGAAGGCACTTTCCTTGAGGAAAGGATATTCTTAAATTAAAATTGTGGTTCTTGTTCAGTTAAAGGTGATGCACTTTTCTGCCACATAGCTGAGATTTTACTTCAAGGTTTAATTCAGAACTATTGCCCAGTGCTATCAGATGAAGCAGCAAGAGGCTGGAGCCACCACCCATTCTCACAAGAGATCTCCAGCAATTATGTATTTATGGAACTCTGCTTCAGCACAGTCCCTGAACACATACTTAGCACTAGACTTTTCCAACCTTCTAGTTGCCAAAATAAAGTGAACTCATATAAAGAGGCACCTGTCCTTAACTTAAAATGTAATCTACTCCTACAAAAAAAAACCCAAAACTAAACAAAACAAAAAAATCTACCTTTTGACTATTTTATGCAGTAACCCTAACCTTAACCCTGTTCCTGAAGTAAACTACCAAAATCCGTCCACCAAGACCTATACCCTAACAAGGCCTAGTACTGGTCGTGGCATCTAGAATTTAAGCTGACCACATTGCTCACAAAGTACTAAATCATGAATGTTTTATACAAGTCATTCTGAACATGAGGAAGAAAATACTTCATAGGAGTCCACACTTACAAATTCTCTTTGTAATTTTTTTTGCATGTGGAAAAACTGCTAACTTATTTCTGTAAGCTGTAAGTGTGTGCATGTGTGTATGTATGTATGTGTCTGTGTGTGTATGAAATCTGTTTTCTCTATCAGAGGTAGTCCCTATTTTCACCACTTCCCACTGGAAATGCAATAAACTACAGAATTTTAAAATAAGGTGCAGGCAAAATAACACCTCTGCTTGAAACCAATTTTCTATCATCCGTCCATTTCTCACAGTTAGCAACAAGTGCTATATACACCTCACTCCAAATAACTGGCATTACACTCTTTCCAGCCTAAAATTACTGTGAAATATTAGATGTAAATTTGCAAAAATGCTTTGGTGCTACATGCCAAGCAATTCCAGCTTCAGTGGGATTTCTGGGTACTCACTGACAGCATATAAAAAACATAATGCAGTCCTCGGGTGAGGCTGTGCATGGAGGGGTTTGTCTCAACTGCCGTAGTGAGACACCAGCGCCTTTTCCCCATACCTCCATGCACTTGTGCTTTTATGGGGAAGGAGAAGATGTCCATCTTGGAACAAATCTCTGTGACTTGCAGCCAAGTGTAAAGCTAACAAGCACTGCTGTCAGATCTGTGGGGAGCTCCATGCCTTCTTCACACAGCTGCTGTGGGACTGGTGCTTACAGCAGCAAAGCCGGCATGGGTCTGTTTCGGAAGGAAGTCTGCTTGGTACTTTCTGGAGCTTAAGTCTGATGTATAAAGAAGAGAGCATGTGAAGATTTTTGTTTGTCGTGTTAACGTTACAACATCTGTCATCTGCTTAAAGCTAATTAGTTGCTGAAAACTTTACATCTAACATAGGAGACAAGGATCCTGTTAATGTGCTGTTCAAAGGATATACTGTAAATCCAGTTTATCACATGGCTATTGCCGCATAAATTATGTTAACTTTGTGTATAGACAAGTATATCTGATTCATGGCAAAACCTTTTTTTATTGCCATGAATTTCTGTTCAGTTGCTTGTTTTTTACTTGTTAATGAACATCAAAAGATTCAATTATTTTGCAGAGGGGCTCTAATGGAAGTTAAGCAA
Organism: Anomalospiza imberbis; assembly: GCF_031753505.1. Lineage (NCBI taxonomy): Eukaryota > Metazoa > Chordata > Aves > Passeriformes > Viduidae > Anomalospiza > Anomalospiza imberbis. The sequence continues at coordinate 105,901,835 of NC_089682.1, forward strand.
AATGGAAGTTAATCAGTTTTTGTTTTAATCCAAAACATACAAACAATATATGTTTCTACATACAACTTACAGCCATGTTTGGAAAATGTAGCAAGGCAAACATGGTTGATACCTATATACTATGGCAGAAATCCAATATTCATCTACTGTTCATATTGCAAGAAAATGAGATCATTAAGGTCAGAAAGAACAGCTGCTTTAATTATAACACCCCGATAGATCATAACAAAATTTTCATCATCTCACACAAATTCTAAGAACATACCCCAAGGATTCATTTCTATCATCCTGCTTTTTCTTGGGAAGGAGATTACATAAGTACACTCCAAAGCACTGGCTGCTTTGAGAAGCTGTGTAAAATAATTTTACCCCAAGCTCAATAATACAATGGCAACTATTATTAATCTAACTTTTTTAAGTCTTTATTCCTCTTTGTGTGGTGGCAGCAGTAGGAGAAGATATTTTTGACAACTGGGAAGCAGCCCAGCAGGCTTCACAGTGCTGCTGCCACACATCTCCCCAGACTCCTGCTGAGGAGTGCTCAGTATCCATACCTACAGCTGGCAGTGCTGGTCTGCCTGAGGAACCCAAAGGTATCCCTTCTTTAAGGGAATGGCTGCTTTGTGTTTTAACAGATGCTATGCTTCTGGTAGCCGAGAGATTAGAGGGACCATTCAACATTGAATCAGTCATGGATCCTATTGATGTCAAGATTTCTGAAGCCATCATGAACATGCAAGAGAACAGCATGCAGGTGTCAGCAAAGGTACTGTGTCACTCATGCCTTCTCTGTTGTTGAATGTCACAAGTGGGGGGAAAAAATATCTCCACCAATTTTTCTGTCTAGACTTTAAGAAAGATTGTCCAGACCACCAGAAATTACTTTTGCTTGTTCAACAGTTCACCACACTGGCTTTGAATTCCTCACTAAACTAGTTAAACAAGCTTGAATTTTGCAAAAGGAAGTGGAAGGGGGAAAGCAACCATTTATTAAACTTCAAAGTAACAACGGTAAGAGATTTAAGGAAAATAGAGTGTTCTAAAAACCAGTGGTAATTCTGTAAGCATTATCCTGCAGAGTATACTTGTTAACTTCCACTCGTGTCTCATCTGTGATTCTACATATTAACTTGTAAACACATTTTGATTTATCTAGGTCAGACTGAGCACAATGTGTTTGAGGTGAATACACAAAATGTTCCATTTGACCTCCATTAATAGCCACTCTAGGGAAATACTACATTGGCCGGTTTCTGATTACCAGACCTCAGTTTGATAGAGTTTTGTCTGGATTCTGACACAAAGATAAACAGAGCTAATGATACCGACTGCCTCTTTTCCATTTTTAATGTGTGTGTATATACACAGGTCACCACCACCTCCCAACCCCCTGTAAATAAGATCCTTCAAATTCAGTAGCAGGTGCTATTGAACCAATAGTCAACAATTAATGGCTTTGCCTTAATATTCATCAGTGCACTGTGGCTGAAATTCTAAAGTTAACAGTTTGCCAAGCTATCTGCATTAGGAGCTTCTATCTCCCATTTAACTCCCAGTAGTCAGCTGTTGGCCAGACTGCCATCTAAGTCAGTAATTTTCCATTGCTTGGAAGGAAGCTGCTATAGCTGGGAAAAAAAGTGGGGACAAAAAGCAGGAGCCTGAGGTTCACATTCTTCCTGTCAACCCAAAATTAAATGCTTTTTATGGCCCCAGTGCTGCAGGTTGCTAAGAATTTCCTTCAATATGCCTTTTGCTTTCAACCTGTGTGATGTTCCTTGGATTTTAAAAGCAGTCTGCATCCTGCAGGATGAGACTTTATTCTGGCACCAGTGATCAAAGTGTTTAACAGCCAAATTCTCTCAAATATTTTGGGAATTAAAGGTCAGCTTCAGCAAACTCAGCCCTTACCTCAAAAAAGAAACAAAAAATATTTTCGCTTAAAACTCCCCCCCAGGCCCAGGTGTATTTTGTTTTCCCTTTTACTTGTTTAGTTTTCACAGTTTATCCATTAGCTGGAAAGCTGCATCCCCTGCCAGAGTCCAATATTGTTTTGGCATGAGCTCATCTCACTACTAGTTTGTAGCAGAGCAGACTGTTTCTCCTCTCCCTCACAAATATTTTATTTGCTGTAAAGATTAATAGCAATGCCATTTACAATGCAAAAGTTTTTCCTCTAGGAGAAATCTTAGACAATATTTTTTTTAATCTTGTAGAACAGAAATTATATCAGTAAAATTTATTTCATTATATTTTCATAGATAATAGAGCTGTCTATCCTTGAGGGACCTTTGTATATTCTCTGTAGACATTATTCTCATGAAATGTGATTTCCTTCATCTCCTAGGTTAAAGCCATCTTTTTTTATGTAACAGGGAAATGCTTTACCCTTAAAATAAGGCAAAGGCCTTGGGTATAGTGCTGTCCTCTTCTATGCCAGGTCAGACTTGCAGAGATGATATACAAGCAGACTTTGAATCTGTCCTCTGCCATCTAATGCTTCCCCCTTATATATGTTGACCACTTAGAGTTTCAGTAGAAATGACAAACACCTCACCAGATGTAGTAGGGTGCATGGAATGCAATTGCAGACCTAATGTGGGAGAAAAGTCACTCTTGTCAATTAATTTGAGATGCCACTAAAGCAGGGTATTGAAATCATGATATTTTCTATTTTCTCATTCTTCAGACCATTTTGTACCTTTTATTTGACTGCATCTACTAAAAAATGTGGTGACTAGGAATCATAGCTATTTTTCCACAAGTCAATCAGTGCCTTGTTACAGTGGAAAAATGATGATGCACTAATAATGCTGTGCCTGCAACACCCACATACACATAGATTGTTTTTCACCGCTGACATGCAGCCTTTTCTATCTAAAAACCTGGTTGATATCTGAGAGAAGACTCTATGCTCTATTCAGTAGAATTTTTGGCCATGTTATATAATGTTTTTTCTTTTCAAAGGAGTGGAAAAAATGAAAACAAAAGATTTCTTCCTCAAGGAGCTCTCACTTACTTCATTCTCTTTGTAGGCAGAAGACCCAGAGTTTTGGATTATCCAAACTCCAGCACTCCTGTTTCAAATAGTTATATAAAATTGCCCTATTCCAAAAGTCCAGGAAAAAGCCAATGACTTAACAATTAATCAGAGCAGAAAGTCAAGGCTTATTGCTTGAATTCACTCCTTGTCTTTCGTTTCCTTAGAAGACACAAATCCTCTGTCTTCCTCTTTTGATAGCTGCATGTCAACACTGAGACAGAATTATAGAGATACCACATGTACCTCTTCTTTCTTTGTCCTGCTGACCAAGGACATTCAAGCTCAGACACATTCTAGTATCTCTCACTACATAAAATGGAGCATCTCTATTCCTAGGCCATTAACTTTTCTTGTTTGTGTGATGATTACAGTCATTTCTTCTAGCACATTTCACATTAAACATGTGCTAGTATTATGTCAAACTCCTGCAATTCGTTCTGAGGCTGCAATCTTTCTCTATTTTCTTGGTATTTCTCAGCAGTTTATATTCAGCACTGTCCAGGAAGTCTTATCACAAATCTCTAGGCTTCTTGGCTGCTCACCTTGCACAACTGTCCCTTAATGACAGCCACATAAGGTCCTTATTCTGCCTCTGGAAAAGTGCCATTCCTGACAGCTGTGACAACTGGAGATGCTTGTCAAAAAAGAGCAACGGTATAGAAAGTCACACCCCAAGGCCCAAGGCCTTTCTGCTGGAAGGATCTATGTGCTCTGAATACGCCCCAAGTTTCCCTTCTCTAAGAGAAGACAAGGACTGCTGATCATCAAAACCAGTTTCCACAGATTCATCATCTAACACCTGCAGCCATTCTTATAGAGTACCTTCCACAAGCCACATCACAGAGTGCAAAACAATCAGCCTGGGCTGCCTGAGATGCCTCCCAAGACATCAGTACCTCTTAAGAATAGGCCTTGCAGCCTGGATCTACCCAGACTAATGTTCCCTGAAGGTCGCCTCTGGCAGAAGTCATGGTGCAGTAGATTTACCTTGGATTTCTGCTTGTAATAGCAGAGACAGGATATCCTCTTTATTGAAATCTCTTCATTATTCTCCAGTGACATCTTTTTGGTATTTGAACAATATAGTGCCAAATTCAGTGTTCAGAAATATGTTGATTATTTCTCAGGCAAAATTTTTACATTTTGTGCATTGTTTCCCAAGGTTCAGCTCATATCCCAGGCTTAGTCATAGCATACATTTACCTTATTCTCATTCTCATTCTCCCTGAGGTAATTCACGTAGTCATATTCAGAGTCATAACACATAAATACTCAATCTTGGACAAAACAAGCATGTTTTGAGAGCCTTCACAATTTTCCCACAAAGCTGTCAGTACCAACACCTTTGGTTCTTGCTTCAAGTCAAAAAGTAAATGCTACATCTGCTCCATTTTAAAAACATGAATGTTTACTAGTTGATATTGGCAGAGATTACTCATTCACAAGTGGAGGAAAACTCAGAAAAACAACACAAAATATGTTAAAACATCATTTTTTTTCAAAATGGAGAAATTTCCTAATCTGATTGCATCAGCGTAATCATGTCTTCATTGCTGCTCAAAACACAACATATTGAACTGTTTTCTGCAATGGTCTGGTCCTATACAAGTATGTTAGACTGCTGGAAGAGTCATTTGGCTGCCATGACCAGATTTTTCCACTTCCATATAGTCTGTCCCATAACAGAGTTTCCTCTTAGTAAGTCTTAAATCTGCTTTTATCTGAGTTGATGGATGTGCCATTTTAACCTATAAATATATGTTCCTTCTCAGCAATTACTTCAGCTAAATGGATGAATGAGCTCCATGACATAGCAGACTACCTTTGCATTATTTATAAGATATCTTCACAGGACTACATCCAAGGTTCTTCTTAAAATAGTCCACAAATTTCATACTAAGAAAACCTCTTCATTTATCTGTGTTCTTTACAGAGCTCTGTGCAGGAAAAATATAATGGCATTTCAGGTAAAAAAATCAATGCTATTCTATCTGAAGAGTCAATGGAGCAGAATCATATAGAGACACTCAACTGGAAACACTGAGCACTAGCACACAGCTAAATAACAGTATGACCCAAGGCTTCCCAGAGAACAAACTACAGCTTCTACAAAAATTCAAAACTTCAAATTCTCCTGGGAAAGGGGCTGTTTTTTCTACAGTATCTACATCCTAGTCCTGAAGTAGATACTTCCATTTAGTCAGCTCAAGAGATTTAATTCTTCACTGGCTCTGTTGACTTATTCTCATGGCTTGGTTCATATCCCTGACCTCAGAGATTTGGTCCATTTGAGCTTTAACAGCATTTCAGTGGGGAATGGTTTTATGTTATAAAATCTTAACAGGCATCTCAGATATCCAAGAACATCCCAAATGACTCTAGGTGCTGATGAGAGAGAAACAGAAGGAAGCTTTTGATCTCCCCTATCTTAGATGTATAGCTTAAATGTAGACACATATACAATACCAACTTAACTTAGCTTTCTTAATTTCAAATGGAATCTATTCTCTAAATTCAGATGAAATGGACTGCACCAATTATATATAAAATACAATTTTTTAGAGAGTGGGTTTATACTACCAATTTACAGCATGTGTAATGAAACACCTGAATATTTTTCCAGAAATTGTTCAATACCTCTGAGTAGCATTGTAAAGAAAGTATTTCATGTGCTTCTTCTTAGGAAGCATTTGTTAATATCAGTTATGATCTTTACATTTTGTGTTCTGTCAATACCAGGATGCAAATTTTAAAATGTCTCTTTTGCACTCAAAATTCAGTTACTGAATATGGTATCCTTACTGCATTTCTGTTAGGTCATTTAAAATGCAAGTTATTTCTTTTTCTGTGATATAAATATTACTGTCTAGTTTCCATCTCTGTTATTGTCTGACTGTATGTAAATGTGTTTGTATAAAAGCACTTGCTGCAACTATTTGTATGAAGATAAATGCCACAAAGTCTCTGTTGGGTTTTTTTCAGTACATCATACAAAAGATGTAATATAAATTATGTAGACTTGCAGTTGTACCACATGGTCATACAAGTAGCTTAACAATCACACACTGGGACTTTTAAGGAGACATTCCCTCACTTTCCTTTCTCCTGAGAATCTAGTTGTATGTTCTGGATAATTGTCACTTGCTTTGTAGGCAAATACCCAGTTGCTTAATTGAGTAAATGGGATTTTATAGATATCTAAATAAACAATTATGTTTTCAGTGCATAACTTATCTCGAATCAGAAGAATTAAGTAAACTTTTGTAAGTACAATTCATGCACTTAACGTATAGATTTTACCGTTTAAGTTGTACAGTATCCTACACAATCATGTACAAATTTTGAATATCAATCTTAGTTAAATTTTCTTCACAGAGGAAAAATAAGATTCTCTCCTGATGAAAGGTTTAGAGCTTTACAAGCTAAAATATTTTTTCTTGGTTGATTAAATTAATTTATTGTCCAATAGTCCTCAGGACTAGGGAGGCTTGAAACTCTTAGATATTCTCAAACCAGACCAAACAGTATTCCACTCATAAATTAAAAATCCCAATGGCCATACAACAGCTGACTTGCTGGACTTTGAGCCAAAGCAGACCTGATGATTGGACAAATATTTAGTATGAATCAGATCCTTTCAGCAAATTTTAAATCATTTGGGGCCTCTAAATTAACATCAGGAAACCTGAGAGCCAATTTAATGTACCCTGAAAGGAGCAGAAGTTGCACCAGAGATTTGGGTCACTCTTCCAGCATTCCACTCTTCCAGGTTGCAGTCCTTCAGGCACAGCCTGCTCCAGTGGTGGGTCCCTTCTCAGGGTCACAGGTCCTACCAGCAAACCTGCTCCAGTGTGGGCTCCTCTCTCCACAGTCTGCAGGATCCTGCTCCATCACAGCCTCCTCTCAGGCACCCACCTGCTCTGGTGTGGGTGTCTTCCACGGGCTGCAGGTGGATCTCTGTATCCCCAGGGACATCCATGGGCTGCAGGATCACAGCTGCCTCCCCACAGGCTGCAGGGGAATCTCAGCTCTGGCACCTGCAGCGCCTCCTGCCCCTCCTTCTGCACTGACCTTGGTGTCTGCAGGGCTCTTCCTCTCACATGCTCTCACCCCACTCTTCTCTGGCCACAATTACATCTGCACAATAACTTTTTTTTTCCTTCTTAACTATGTTATCACAGAGGTATCACTGTCACTTCCAATCAGCCCAGCCTTGGCCAGCAGAGTCTGTCCTGGAGCTGGCTGGCATTGGTTCTGCTGGACATGGGGGAAGCTGCTGGCAGCTTCTCACAGAAGTTGTATTTCCCCCACTACCAAAACCTGGCCACAGAAACCAATATAGCCACACAAAAAGGAGTAATTTGGTCCTACAATCAAAACACAGCATTTGCATGGTTTTCACACCCACAAAGCTCATTCAAAAAGTCTGTGTATGGCATTAGGGTTTTGTATAATCTGTTTTATGAGAAATTCTGACATTCAATTATTTTTCTTTCGAATGGAGGCAAAATGTTGAAACAGTCAAAATACAATGGTCACAAAACCAGAAGAGTGATTCTAAAACTGAAAAAGTTGATGTGAAGGCAAACACTAGGATTCTACTTCATGAGAGCACTTGAAAATTTTAATTCAGTGGATTTTCTACCTCTTTTTGGATGTGCAGCTTGTGCAAAAATGCCTCTGGGAAATATTCGTGATATGCAGTAGTCAAAAATGTCTCAGTGTCCTTTAGTACCAACCAGATGCACAACACTGAAACTTTTTTCCATATGGAAATATATGAAGAATTTAATAACTGCAAACATTATTTTCTATACCCACAAAACAACACACTAGCAGAAAATAATTATCAGTGTTGCCCATTCAGTCTGCCTCACCCTTTTTCTAGGGAGAGATTGGTAGGGAATAAGAAAGTTATCCAGTTACAAGACTATTTCATCATTGACCTTTTCTCTAAGACTACAAATAAGATTGCAAAGTACAAAGAGCTGTAGGTAGGGATTATGGATGACCTGTGATTCTGGGTAAACACTGCATTTTAACAAAACTGAAAGCAGCTATCAGCTATGTCTGGCCACAAAGGACATCCTTTTGTGCATTCTTCTTCCTGGAAAAACAGCAATTAAGATGCTTTCAGGTGTTAATTTGTCATAATAATCACCTATTTAAATTAAGGGGGATTTAAGGTCCCTATATGTTTCTGTACCTTCATCAAGTGATTAATAATGCTAAATTATTAACCTGAGTTTTAATGTAGGCCAAGCACTCAATTCACTAGTATAAAAATGTCAATCAAACTTTGTTTCAAGTATACAAAAGAAAGAATAAAGAGGTTAAAATATGGCCTTTTTTCATTATTTTCATATAACCAACATATAACCAAGAATGTCTTTTTTCAGGTTTTCCAAGGATGTGGCCAACCTAAACCAGCACCTGCCCTGAGATCTTCCCGTTCTGTCCCTGAAAACTTCAATACCCGGTTTAGACCATATAACCCAGAGGAGCGACCTACAACTGCTGCTGGCACAAGTTTGGATAGGCTGGTAAGGCAAAATATATTCCATTTTCAGATTAGTACAAAAGGCTTGGCTATATGCTAGGAGGTGGTCATCTCCTGATTTAATAATTTTATAATCAGTCTTTATAGTTTGTTTGCCAGCTGTTGCAGCATTCAGTAAAGCTTTTTTTCTCCACTGGAAATGGTATAGATTTTCATTGTAGGACAGCAGTATGGCTCAGTTTCTATGTATTAGACTTGTTAGAAGAGAATAAACTCTTTCCTAGAGGCCAGAAACCACAAAAGCCTTTGCAGGTACTTTACAGTATAAATTATGTATCAAAAATGGTCTACAACAATATTTTATATTTTTTATTTTATAAAAAAGTTATGTATTAAAGCCATTTTTATCACCTCGTTCTTTAACTTACACACTGCAAAGGCACCTTGATTTGTTTCACTTCTTTACTTAATTATAAAATTACCACGCTTTTATTTCCATCCATCTCAACAATTGACTTTAATCAGCTAAAACTTCAGTGATCATTAATCTTGCTTTACTTATTCAATCATTTTGGAAAAACAATACTTTAACATAAGATTATTTGCTTTGCTACCGATCATCAGATTCACATTTCAGACTTCAATGTTCCTGCTATTTATACATCTATAGACTTATAGAGAGATAATTACTACAGCTGTTAGTATCATCCCAGCAATCATCTGTAGGTAAAACCAATGAGCAAAACTGAAGAGTTTCTGATTTAAAAAAAAGCAGTATCACGTGCCCTTAGCTAATTCCTGCACATTTGCAGAGCACTGATCTGTCTTGCCAAAGGGAGTACCCAAATATACCAATGCAGATGAGGACCCGGGTATCTTCTTGATGCCATCATTCATCAAATTCATATGATGGTGGCAGTAGTTTTTCACAGTGCCGAGTCTTTCCAATCACTTCCGCCTATGTTGTCCTCTATGTACTCTATTTTGTCAATTTTCATGGCAACTCAATAGGAAAATAACATGGCATTTCTGGTAAAGACATAGGATTACCCCACAGCAAAAAGCAACATCTATTTGTTCTCCATACTCCTGGAAATATTGTAGCCTAGTTATCCTAAAAGGAGAAGCAGAGAAGATTCTTACCTCCACTGTAGATCCAACCACAGCAGGATCATAGTGCAGTGCAACATCTCAGGCTAAAACTCTGACTAGCAATACTCAATCTATATTAGATGGGATCTTAATTTTACCCTTTCACTTTAGACTCAGAGAACCAGTCCTTCTGCATTGCTTGGAGCAGAGGCCTGGATCTTAATGTAGAATTGGCCAAGGTGAAGTGAAAGGTCACCAAATCCTTTAGGTTTTAATCACACTTTGTCAAATCTAAAGGTTGTGAACATCTAAAGGTTGTGAAATAGGATGAAGAACATAAAAAGGAAGGGGCTGGAAGCACAGCTCAGCTTGGATTAATCTGATTATGTAAGAACAGTTCAAGCATTTTTGTAATGAAAAAGGAAGGTTTAAGTTGCGTTACATATTGACATAATACTCCTGAACACATTAATATCCTTCTTAAAACAGTAACTTGTAAAATACTGAGCAGCACACTGAATGAAGCAGAGATATTTCCTATGCTGCCAGCCTTTAAAGGCTGAAACTAATCAAAGTTGCCAATGCAGATCATTCTTTATGACTTCTAGACCTCTAGAAAGGGGAACATATCTCCATATGATTTAACTAGTCTTTTTCATGCATTATTTCAGGAAACAAAACAAGGAGTTTAGTATTACTGCTGTTAATTAAAAAAATCTTCAAATCAAATTCCTATTTCCTGTTCTTACTGATGGTATGTTGTACTACGACACGAAATAACTCGCATACTTACACTAGGATCTAAAAAGAGGAAAAGAGGAAGTTTTATTTCTGACCTCGCAATATATAGAATTTTAAAAGTGGATTGGAAGAAGAAATTGCTACCTCTTTAACCACACTGCTCAAACTAACAGTCTATCAATTCTCTCCTCCTACAAAGAAGAATGTAAAACAATCATTATTTTCATGAACAGTGCGTGAGAACTCTAGTAGGAATATGTAAACATCAGAAGACATAGAAAACTTTTTAAAGAACTTTAAAACTTTTAAAAGAATAGCGTGACAGTATGTAAAATAATTGCTATTTATGGTCTGTTAATGATGAGTGTTGGCATCAAATCCATCTTCAAATGGCAGTGATGAATGTGTTGTCTCCTTCTGGGCTGAGACCAACCATCTCTCAGTTCAGAGATGGCTGCTGATCTCAGTGGAGCTAGGAAAGGTAGTTTATGTGGATTAGAGCAGACGGCCTTATTTCAGAGCTGTAATCCCTCAGCAGCTCTTGGGAAAGGTCACTGCCTGCATCTTACACCATCTTGGGTAATTTTATCCGGAAGGCTATAAATGCTACACTCCTGCCTCACAGAAACATCATTTAACCTGTGTTAGAACCTCAGCTTTCCATGTGCTGAATCATTCCCTGAATGACGTTTCTCTCTTCATTAACTATTGCCAGAGCTTAGAGGACCAGCTTCATTTGGATACTCCTAACCCTTGCATTATTAACAGGGTGCAATATGCACGGCAGTTTTCTTGTCTACACACTGATCATTTTCTGTTGCTTACTTCATATAAATACACTGCCATATTAGTATTTAATTGGTATTTTCAAACATTAAAGACCATTTTGATTATTATGGATATAAGAAACAAGTCTTTTCTTGCGATTCAGAAGACTCTTCAGTGTTATATTATTGCTTTTAGAAGTCTATTCTGGAGTTTGTATTCATGGAACACTGACTTTAAACTGTCACCACAAAGTCCAGACATACAGTTGCAAAAACCTCAAAAGAAGTGACAAACCATTCTGCTTTTATCTGTCTTTGACAGTAGAATAAACCAAGTTTAGAAAATATTTCCTCTGCATCTCAATGTTATACAAACATGCAGCATATCTGAACCAAATTCTGTTTTGGTCCTGCTCATATCCCCACTTATAAGCTTAATTCAGTTGGGCATATTTTATCAGGTATGTTGCACAAAGCAGCCCTCATAAGAAGCCTATGCTGAAATCACTCGGGTATCTGAGAAAGTGCTCCTTCATCCTTCCCTGAGCTTATGCAATTAATCCAGCTATTCCATTTCAAAAGGAGAGAAAGTGATTTCTCTGTGTTATTGTCATAGCTGTAACAAATAAGGCTTAACAAATTAGAAATAGATCAAAATTAATACTAAAAAATGTGGAAAAAATTGAATACCCCCCAAAGGCTGTGGTATATGTGGTTTTAAAGCATCTGATTTATTTAGGAAGTTATGTAGAGCTTGAGAGACTTGTCTAAGCATGGATGAAAAGCACCATCTGAGGCATCTTAGAGTATCTGAAATATAGGACCAGCAGAGGACTCAAGGAGACCAGTACACTTCTAGAGCAGCAGAGGGGAGCTGGCTTGAATATACGACAGAAACTCAAGCAATTCAAGGCTCAGATAATTTAATGACATCTTCACAGCACTAGGCCTAAAAGTCAGGCTCTTTCTGAAGTAAATGGAGAGAGATACACATCTTTGGAGAGTGATTCATCCCATCTGTCACAGATATCTCTCAAAAACTAGGAAATGAAAGACTCAGTTGGAATATCCACATGTTGGTAGACAAGACTGAAATGTCTTGGAGTATTTAAGTCATCTAACTGAGGTAGAAGATAGATCAGTAATTTGAGATGCTTATGCTCCCCTGGACTGGCATCTGGAGTCTGGATAGACCACCCTAGAGGATGTTCCTTGTGAGGCATCCAAGTGGGAGAACAGAACTGAGCCCCAGCTGTTCTCTGCAGGTTGTACCATGTGCAAGTCAGCTACATAAATATAGTCACCTAATGCTCTTTGAGATGCCTGTGCTCTTCAAGATGTCCAAAGGTGAAAGCAAGGTTACAGGACACCTGGTTGGAAGGTAAATTGAATATCTTAGAGGTGCTAAATTGACTTGCTCTGCCTACATTTTGATAACTGTATTCCACCTTATACTGACTGTAACAGTAGCAAAAATGAGGACTTTTCTGAATCAGTATAGAAATCCATAGTGCAGATACCTAGAACCAGCTACCTCAATTTGAGTCCAGATGACTGTCATTTTTACTGTTAACAGAGAGAAATAAAGGCCTTCGTTCAGTCACCTAAGCATGGGTTTAGGCAACTGATTTGAGATCACATATTTCTAAAGCACAATTCATCTCCTCCTAAAGTATACATTAGAACAGTTCAGAGAAGTCTTTCGTAATCCCTCTACTACAAAATGCCAAAAAGTGACAATCTTAGTCCAGGCGTCTAGCAAGTACACCTGAAGATCAGTAAATTTTAAAAATTGTCAAAAATTAAACCATTTTAACTACTGAACACACCTGTTTTTGTAGAGTATGATCTAAAGTTTCTCATTTAAAATCAACTGCTTATCAAGACTCGTTATCTTCTCTGTGGTTGCCTGTTTGGTATAACCTGTGGTTTATTTTGTTTTGTTTTGTTTTGTTTTTCTGTTCCCTGAATCTGTTTCCCTCTTGCTTCCCAGAGGACTATCTGGAGGACAATGCAACATGGTGTAAGCTTTGGTATTCTTATTCTTCACTTCATTCCCATTTGTCTTTGTACCTTGATGGGCAAAATGCTTGTTTAAGTTTCATCTTCACCATCTTTACTTTGTGTGTGTGTCTTGTAAGCTAAAATTCTAGCAGTTCTTTCTGTAATTTTGCATTCTAATTTCATTTTGCCAAGTGCCCAGAGCTGCTGCTGCCTTCCAGTATTTTTCTCTCACCTCAAGGATGATGCCTCAAAAGGAGCTATGTATTCCTCCAGTGAACTAAAACCTGGTGTAAGCATCCCCATAGCCTCAAACCCCACAAGGACATATAAAGCAATGCAGACACTGTAGTAGCATTCAGCTCAGAGTCCTGTGCCTGGAGCAATGGAAATGACCTCACAGGCCTTCCTGGGCTCTCTCCCTAAAAATGTCCCTGTCTTGCAGCCCAATCTCCTTATGCTTTACAGCTTCATAAGTTTTTGTGGCTGTTAGAGGTCCCTGGTTCCAGACAGAAAAGCCTTCCTCAGCAGAGCTCATTCAGCACAGCCCAAGGAGAAGGCACAGATTTGCATTTAGCATGGACTTAAATAGTCCAGCTTCTTAGCAGGACTGATTAGTCTACAGAGAGCACCAGGCTGATATAGCCATGCTGCTTCCTGTGTTTGAGCTGCCCCAAGTACCTCTGTATCCACCACATCACTGTACAGCAGCGCTGTCTTACTTCAGCTGGAATTTCTCCCGAGAACATACAGCAGCCTGACCTGGCTGGACATATATAAAATAATTCCGCATTTTCTTTCAGGAGGACACGGAAGTTTTCTTGATTTTTCACCAGGGAGCTGATGCACTATTAACCATATAATACATTAAGTACATGCATCCTATGGAGACAGGCAAATGAGAAATTGGCCGTGGCATTCATGGGTGATTTGCATTCACACACAGTACAGTGGCTGCATAGATTAGTGGATGAGCATGCACCCCGTCTGAGAAAGGACACCTTTAATGCTCTTTACCCCAGGGAGGGAAATATAGTGTGTCACACTTTGTGGGAAAATGTTCTTTTAGAGTCCCTTCTGATTTTCTTAAAGTAAAAGCAGATAAAGTCTCAGTTTCCATGAGGAAGATACCCTAAACTACCCTTTTCAGGGATAAATTTTGATGTACTTTTAGTCTCTTTTTTATTCCACTGTGCTATGGTTTTTGTTACGGAGAAAAAATGTGATGGTAACCTAACAAACCAGTTGTGAGCAGCTTTTTCCCACTGCTCCAAAACTACATGAAATAGAAAATATTACTTAAAAAATATATAATCTGCTTTGCATTTTAACCATAAAAGACTAAAAGTAACAGACTGTAGACAAATCAGACATTGATCTGAATTGGCCAGAGAATCCTCCAGGGCATTCCTAAAAGTGAAGTTTTCATTTCAGTTTTGTTAGACTCCATTTGCTCCACAATCTTGAACTGTTAAATATATGCCATCATGGCACAATTTTCCTGGGATAGGATGTTTAGCCTCAAGATGTTTTCCCTCAAGAAACCCTAGAATAAAATCCAGAAGGCATAAGTCTTAGAGGGTGTAAAGTTCTGAGATTAATTTTCCAAGTATCTTCTGCATACTGAGGCCATGGGATAAGATACAAAAAATGAGCCTGTAAAATGCATCGTAACTCTGGAGTTTTGGGTCACGCTCTTCAGGCTGAAGATGACAGGCTTGCACAAGTGCTTTAGAAGCCTACTGGCTTCCCGCAGGCTACTACCCCAAAACCCTTAGATGCTGTGCTGTTGGATTTGATAACTCTGTGTGATGTTAATCAGCAGATGATTCCTGACTTGTACAGCTCCTCCAGCTTTGCGTTTTGCATGTTTAGACAGAGTCCTGTTTTTTATTAGCTGTTTGGACGCAATATGCAAAATTAATAAATGTGTTTTACCACTTTGTTGTGGTCATTTGGCATTAGATTTAGGCTTTGATTGGTTCTCCAAAATAAGTGTTTGCTTAATATCAAGTTTCATTTAGTCTCAGTTTCTGTCTCACAGCAATATCTAAGTTTAAGTCTGTGCAGTCATTTTTTCCCTCATGGTTAATACCAGTTCCAAGTGGCAAAGGTGGATGAATGATGGCAGCTGTCAGAACCCTCCTGGCAGACCTGACAGAGTCCTGTTTTTAAAAATGGTGATATTATTCCATCCCCCAGGTGAATTGTTGTGCATGCTGCTGTATCCAACGCATTGCATTCCGAACGTTCATGAGGTGGTTGCTAAGACAGAGCTTCGTTACAGTGGTTGCCTCTGTCTTCAGGTGGAATGTGTCTGACTGCTGCTCAGACCCTGACTAGCATGGGCAAGGAAAGGCCATCTCCCAACAGTGACAGGAACCACAGATGTCTCTATTAATTAGCAGTCAAAGAAAATGCACAAATCTTGACTGCCACGCAGTTTCTGCCTTGCCTGAAAAATGATGTCCTGTGGAACACGGTGCCTACTTGATCATCTTCTACAACTGACTTTTTAGTACTAGTTGAACTTCCTTTACCTGATGGGTGTGAAGACCCATTGAGAGTCATCATCTCATTTCCAGGAAAGTCATAGGGGTGTGAATGATACTATGGATCACCGTTAGAGAGGTGGGGAATAAAAAAGCTGCAGATAGAATCCACTCCTAATCACCAGACTTTCAGCAAACAGAAAGATGAAGAAATGGTACAGTTATGGGGCCTCACTTGGTGTACATTCAAAAATTATGTGATTAATGAACTTGGCTGTTAGGGTAAAGAAAAGTAAGATATCTAGGCTAAAGTTTGCACATCTGTGCCCTATCAAACCAGATAAACATGAGGTGGGATTTATTTATCCTAGCTTTTCATGTTTCTAGTGTTACAATCAAAGTCTGAGCTATCACTTCATTCCTTTACTAATAAATGGGGATAGCACCTCCAGAGCTTGCTTAAAATACTGATTTAGAGAAGATAGGACTCACAGTTAACCCCTTCTACCCACTGAGCATAAATAGAATCTGGGTGATTAATTCAGAGATCCAGTTTAGACATCCAGTAGATGTCTAAATGTAGCCATAATTCTTGCGGTTGGAGCTAGGCTCTATGAATCAGACATGCACAAAGGAGATTTTGGTCTATAAGATATATTGATACATAGTTCTTATCATACTACTAATCATAGTCATTGCCATGGTATCGTCAGGTACCTAGAAGGATAGCTAGACTCAAACAAAAATTGCCAATTTGAAGGCTGCACACCTTCTATTCAATGGAAATTTCACCTTGTAAATCTGGATTAAAATATACTTCCTTCCATTTGATGTTTTAGCATCTACTCAATAAAGACTAGGGTTTTTTTCCAATATACAGAAAGTTTATATTACCAGCCTCTGGAAGATTAATCTGAGCAGGAAATTCACATTGCTCTTTCAGCTGGAAGACAGATCACATTTCATTTCATGTGTCTGTGCATGAATATGTGCAAAAGAAAAAATCAATTATTAATGTTCATGTTCATGATAAAGAAGGATATTAACTATATATGCATCTTCTGCATTTAGTGTTTCACTATCATATTAGGAAAAACAATATGGTTTAAAAATTAGTGGCAGGGCTTGTGTCCCCATTTGCAGTACATAAACCATGCTCGTTTAGATGCTTCTATGTAATATGACACTTACAGCAACAGCTGCCTGCCTGTCTGGAAGGTGCTAAACTGCGATGAATTCTTGCATTGTTAAGATGAGTGCAGCCAACCAGTTCTAAGTTTTCATCAAAAATGGATTTATGATATATCATCTGTTCATCTACCACTAGAGAATTAGAGGGTCCTTTTTTGTGCAAGTGACAAAAGAACATAAAATGTCTTTCCACAACAAAGTCAGTTGTATACAAGTGTAGATGCCAAAAGAGAAATTAAAACTTTGGTAATTTCTAAATTAGTTGCGAATAGTGAATCTCACTCTCCAAAGAAAAACATATTTTATGTTTTGCTGGCAATTAGTTTTCTCCAGCCTTTCCAGTTTATTTTATTTTGTTAGACTGCAGCACATGGATATGTTTTGAACTCGTAACAGGAGTGTGCAGTGCTGGACTCCACTTAGAACAAATATTAGGTTACAGCAGACTGAAACTGATTTCCCAAACTAAACATCTCATATGTTTTCCGTTGATTGTAATAGACAGAAAATGCCACTTTATGGACTTTTATGTGTATTACAGTGGCTAAAGAGAAGTAAAATACAAGAAATAAGAAGGTTTATCTTCATTACAAGTGATGATTCTTTTGTGACCCTTCTTTAGTCAAAACTGAACATTTTACATTAGGAAAGATTTCCTGTTTTTTTTTTTTTCTGCTCTTATCATCCTTCAATATTTTCATATCAATGTATCAATCTAGATTGTTGGGATAGCAATACAGAATTCTTCTAAAATGCAGAGCTGCATGTAAGCAATAAATCTTGAGTGGATAGTTACAGATGTTTGATGGGAAAACCAAGATGATTCATAATACTGGGGAAGGGAAAAGCATAGATCCATCACATCAAATTGTATCTATCCTTAACAGAGGACAAGCCTAAGACTGCATCTCTGAGCAAACCCAACATTTTCTGGATCCTAGGTCTGGGTGTAGACCCTAGCAACCTCACAGGTCCACATAAGGGCAAAATTAGTAGCTAGCATATTATCAATTCAGATATTTAGTCAACATGGAAAATGGGAGAATACCTGCAAGACACTTCAACGGATCCCATTCTGGACTCTGCCAAGTACTGAGGTACACAGTAACAGAGAACTCCACCTACAGGATTAAGATTGAGTAGTAAAGACTCCTTGCACAGCTGGTTAAGAAAATAGGCATTTTCAGAGGGCATTCCCAGTCTAATGTAGATATCTGCCAGAGATTGCATTAATAGTTCTGTGGAAGTGCCAATGTTCCTCCATCAGCTATGAAGAACTTCAGGCTTGACAAGATATTTAGGTTTGAGAGGGCTAGAGCTGAGTTAATCTAACTCCTTCTGAGCAGTCAATACCTGACTTCTATCCAAACAGGCCTACCAAAGTAAAAGTGACTAAGATTGTTAGAATTAAGGACTTAGATGTAGTCAACTGGGGACTGAGTACAAGCTCACAATTTCACCATGTTCCAGTGGCTTTGTGATCTGGTGGCAGCAATCGTAAATTACCATCATGTACATGTCTTTCTGGTTTTCTTGGGTCTTGCTGCTTCTGTAATGAATGTATGTCATGTAAATGTCATTTCTGGTACAAAAGAAATGGAATTCATTCTGTCTGATTCAGTGTGTCTAATACAGGTGCTCTGTGGAGCTGGATTTGTTAACCATTGTTAAAGGTAGCAGTGGAGAGCAAGTCAAGGGGGCCAGTAACAGACAGAAATCTTTGGCTGAAACACAAGTGTCATGATAACTGACATGCCCTGAACTGTCTAGGCATCTGCAAAGAGCTAAGAGATGGAAGAACTTCTGTGCCTTACAGAAGTTCTTCCATCTTCTGGATGCTTTAGAGGACTCCAATGTGGCATTAAATTCATTTGTATCTATAGTGAATGAGAGAGCTAGGAGCTACTAATAAGGTCTTAAATTACACCAAAATGAGACAGCTGGCAACTTGAATAGCTGTCTAGATAGCACTGACTAAGAGGTCACAGCCTTTCCACAGAGAGACTTCACATGAGGATCTCGGGTATGGTGCAGGACCTATTTGACATCTGTTCTGGAAAAGGGAAGGTTTCCAAAGCAGTGGATATCTGTCTGCAGGCAGATGAACCTCCCTCCAGGTCTCCACCATCTGTGGTGGGTTCTTAGACACCCAGCTGACATGTCAACACCCACATTGATAGATTTAAATTCAGGCAAGTCTAATGCACTGCCAGAACCTGATGGACAGCTGACATTACTGTTCATTTGTATGGGAGCAAACCACGCTGCTGATACTCAACCAGCTCTTAACAGTCCCTAGGATAATTGCCTTTGCTTTAAAGTGCTGAGACTTTTCCTTTCCTATTATATATTTGGACAGCATAAACACTATGTAGAAACCCAAATGAAAACAGGCCAGAATTAAAGTTGTTTTTCTCTTGAAACATTCATAGCCATAAAAATATCCAGTACATAATAATAACTGTGTTACCTAAGTAACTGCTAGAGAAAGTAAAGTAAAAAGCTAATTGCTTAAAGTGCATTGTGTTTTTAATATAAGGTACCTGCAGTGCTCCTATATTAAAGTATGATATATATGGAGAAATAACAGGAATTTGAGTAATGTATTTCTTCTGCTGAAAAAAGCATCAGTCATTCAGAGGAAAAAAAATTACTGCATAATAAAATGAATCTCTGAGAAACTTCCTTTTCTCTGATCTCACAATGAATGCTAATGGGCTTAAAAATCAGAGAACATTTATAATATTATAAATAAATTTTACATTAAAAATAGGGGAACATTTATACTATTAGAAATATTTTTTATATTAAAATCTTTTCAACTCTTATTCCCTCATTCAGACAAAATCCAGCTGACCAAGTGAGAGTATCCTATCCCAGAGCCAGACAGATGATGTATCCTTTGGTGTCAGCTGAGAGAAATAGGCACTTTCAAGGCACAGTTGATCTGAGCTACTTTAAAAATCTTTGTTAAATTAAGTAGCACTTGTACTCTTCAGTTCCTGCTTCTCACCATTGTCTGCAGAAGAAGAGTTTGTAGCTCAGACAAGAACTCTGACATCATGTGAGATTAATTTAATTCACAGATTCTTCTTTCTGGAGCTCGTGGTCTGGATAGACTAGGAAATTACTATCATACAGCTTGATGGTATTTCTACTTGATTTGGTTTGGCAACAAGGAGTCACACTGTGCTCAGCATTGAACACATACTAAAACTCAGTTCCTGTCTTGAGCACCTTAATGAGCTCTATCTTTCAGACCTTTTCTTCTGAAATCAAAGATGCAGGATTCCCAGTCATTGCTCATTGCCTCTGTATGTTTTTCTAGCCATTTCCTTGCACTATGGGAATGGAGTCATCCAGAAAAACAAATCAGCTGTTCCTGTAAAGCGTGATATTCCTAATACCCAAGTTAAAATCTGAATTGTAACCTGTTTGCCTCACAAGAGAAAGAGGAGAAAGTTTACATAGTCTTCCCCTTGCCATTTATGCTCAGGCAATTCAGATTACACCTCCAAGTGCAGAGCAGTAGAGATGGAATACTGTCCAGGGTGCAAGACTCCCAGAGACTGGGAATATCCTCCTCTTTGTCAGGTACAGAGCATTTTCACATGTAGTGGTGGGACTGGAAAACCATAACTGTTTTTAACTGCAACCCATGTCTCCCAGATTATAATGCTTAAATAGCTGGAAAAGAAAAGAGGACAGCACCTGTCTCAATCCCATCCAGATTCCTATTCTCAGTCCTACTTTAGTTCTCCTAGGTAAAGACCTTCATTGTTAAATGGAAAATGGATAACTCAGCTCTTTTCTGTCTGCAGAGAGAGGCCTAGATTCATCACACTTTTATCAAGTCACCCCTTGCTTGATAAAAATCAATGTGGCAAAACCAGATCCCTTAAAAATCTCTTTTATCATGAAATCAGCCAGATATAGACATAAAGGGGAAAGATGGATTGGAGAAAAAGTACTGCCTGTAAAGCATGCAGCTCACTTGGGAATGTGACTAGCTGAAAATTGACTTGGTAATGTTCTGGGACAAAACCCCTGGAATTCTCAGGCTAGTTGTGGAAGTACTTTAAGAAATCCTATTTTCCACAGGTTGTAATGTTGATTTATTTCTGTGCTAAAATGTGAAATAATATGGCTGGCAAACACGGTTTCAGAAATCTAGAAAATAGTTAGTGATCTATAGGGACATATTCTTCAATGTTATTTGTTCCTTAATGCGTCCCCATGGCAAAGGCACCATAATCACTTCAAGGCCACTCATTCCCATACTATAACACTCTCTCTGCTCTCAGCCATTCACTTCATCAGCGAGAAAACAGAAATTAGAAGGACATCATTGTAAAAGGAAGATCTGAGCAAGATATTTATGTCTTATAACCACCCAAAATTTAACTCTGGCCTCCTAGACCTGGGTGACCAAAGCCAGACTCTCACTACAGAATATGAGCTATACTCTAGAGGTACTCCGTGCATGCTAAGGACACAAGCCAGTTGCTGAACTTTGCATCCAGAAAAGAGCCCACACACACTCTGGAAACTCTCCAACAAAAAGCAAGTGAACTTATCAGGCTTTCATGAAGAGCTCTGATGCTGCATGGTGATCACAAAACTGAATTTACATGCACACCTCAATATTTTTTTCCCCATTTGAAACACTAGAGTGTCTGATGGTTAGAACCTCTGAATTTGTTTTCCCAGTTCCTTTAGGGAATATTTTGTCCTTTTCCACTATTAGTGGTGACACATATTAGTAGTATCACAACTATTAGTAGTGACACATAACAGGACTAACATTAAGGTTCTCTTTAGGATTTATTGCACTTCTGAATGCAATATTATCTGATTTTTGACACCTTACTCCTCTAGCTGTTGGCTTGCTGAAGGGTTTTCTAACAAAGAAAGTAATACTCACACTATGATCCAGACCATCACACTATGATCCAGACCAATGACTAATTTCCATCAAGGAGTCCAAGGCTCAGACTTCATTTGCACAATTCACCAGTTAATTTTAATGGATTAAATTGCATAGTTGGGGGAAAAGAGCAATGATAAGAACATACCTGTTAATTCTTGCTGCAGTGGTGGAAGTTGCCATAGTAACCTATCAGGATAAGTTAATCAAGCTTTGCCTGTTATCAGAAACCAGATGGAGCAAAGACTCCAAACTATGGATATTTAGGCATCTATTAAAAGTCAGATTGATGTTCAGCTAGAGCTAAATAGGGCAAGGGTGCAAGGGTCTGTCAGATAGAAATTTTAGGCATAATATGTTGGTATAAATGAATTACAGTGGAAAATGGGGTTATGAGGCACAGCAAGAAGTGTTTTAAATTTCTATTCATAATATTCAAATACTTTTCTGGTTCAGAAAGTATGTTTATTTAAATAAGGTTCTGATATTCCATATGGTTTGCTCCATCCCTTATATGTCTACTGTCATATTTACTCAGTCACAGCTATTTGTCTTCTCCACTCAGTCTTCAAGGGGGGAACCAGCAAAAGAAAATCAAATTGTCCTAGACATCTTTCATATGCCACCATTTATAACCTGAAGGAACCTGCCTGTTTTTCTTTTACAGTACCTGTCTATGCCAGGGGGGTCATTTGTGAAGGAGAAAAGCAATATGATTTTCATGGGCCAGTGTGGGGAGCAAAACTTGTTTCATGGACTATGACAACAGAGAAGGGTGCTGCATTTTCCACCAAGGGTACACTGGAGAGAGGAGGAGGACATTCGGGAGAAGCCTGTTTCTCCATGTGTGAACGTGCAGGCCAAGAGGCTCGAGATGGCTCGGAATTTTTGTTCTGGGAATTGGCTGTATGCTCAGGTGTAGGTTCAGGGAACACTAAAACTCTTGAGACCTTTGCTTGGAAACACAAAGTGTGTTCTCCTCTCCTATTCCCAGCATCCAGAGAGGGCAAGCAGTAAAGGTTTTGCTTTTTCCCTGTACATAGAATTTTTAATTTGCCTGTAGGCTTCACGTATGAAAGGCCATGCCAGTATGGGCAGCACCAGACAGTGTTCAGTGTCCTGCACCTGCTGGTCTATACCATAAGGGATGGCAGCAGAAGTACTGCAGCCTGGTAAATATATCCCACAACTTTAAATGTGGAGCATGCTATGCTGGCTGCTAGCAGGGCAGCAAGCTGATACCCTGAACTGCAAATTTAGGGGAGGGAGGCCAAAATCATGAGCCTTGTGTAGGCTTATCAGAAGATAAGCCAAGAGGTGCTTTTGGGGTGCATAGTACAGCTTGAGATAACTTCACTCTTCATCAGAAAAGGTACTAGTCCTGAAAGGATCCACAGGCATCAGATGAATTTGAATTTTAACAAGCTAATCAGAAAACCCTGGCTTGGGACCCTTGGGAACCTTGGGAACCTGCTGTTTTATCTCTGTGGGTCCCCTTGTTACTAAGCATCCATCTAGTTTCCATGAAGAGTACTCATCTGCACATTTCCTTTTTGATACTTTGCCAGGTTTTCCTAAGTAGGAAAATAAATGAGATAAAAAATGCTAAAACCACCTTAAAAGGAAGTGTAAACATCTCAGAGATTTGGCTTGCATAGTATATTTCTTAAAGGGCTGGAAGCCATCTGTGGGATGATGTGAGGCAAGTTCTATCTTCTGAAAATAATTGAACCCAAGAAGCATAAGAGCAAAAAAAGGAGGATGGGTAATCCAATTCAGATAAAATGAAAAGTGATTTTACCTTTTCTCCCACATCTCATTGAATTAAACAATTTTGTGCATTGAAAAAAATCATGCTGCTTTTTTCTTATTTATTTTTACAGATATAATTCTTTTTAGGATTCCTGACAAGAGGGGTCTATTATCTAAGAGTTGTACAAACATACAGCTTTGGCACCAAGAGCTTGAGTCAGAAATTAATTCAGATGCCAACCACCCCAACTCTCAGCTATCAAACCACATTTTCATTGAAAAACAGGCAACAGATATGAGTAAGGCAGAAAATTCTTTTTTGTTTCCTGTTTATCTGGGTTTGGTCAGGACTAGAAATAAATAAGCAAATAAATTAAGTAAAGCAAGCTTCTGATGTAGTCTGCTATCTGAGACTGAAGTAGAATTGCAGCTATATTTTACAGATTTCAAAGGTTCAGAAACATGAAGTACTCTGGTTTTGGGGTGGTTCTTTAAATGCAACTTTAAAAAATAATCATCACAGGGTATCTCCTTGGTCTGGTGCATAGCACTGCAGAAGCTGGAACACATGTCGGTCTGCATAGTCCAAGCAAGAATCCCGGAGAATGTCACTCCCATTTAGAGACCAACAGCAGGATTGCTCTGAGAGCAGTCCACTGATTGCTGTGTTACTTTTCACCTTTCTGGTTCTTCTCTATTTCTTCTGTTTTTCAGATTGTCTTCTTGCATATTGTAATTCTTAAAGAATTTGTAGTCAGAATGGTAAAGTTCCCCTGGATTTTAATAATTTAAGGTTCCCTCAGGGATTTTATTGGTGGCTTGGGGTTTGGTGGGGTTTTTTTGGTAACTCTTTTGACACAGATTTCCTTTCCTCTGTGACCTACAGTGGAGTTCTAACCCTTTGCCTTTTCCGTCACAGGATGAAGTCATGCATACAGTAGCCGAGTTATAAATTCACCTTCACAAGCAGTTGTACTGCAGAATAAAATAAGACAGGCAAAGCACCTGTAAGAAACAAAACTTGTTTAGATGTAAGTGGCTTTGATCAGCAAATGTGGCAAGGGCATGAGGAAAATAAATAGGTTTGTCTTAAAATAGGACATAGTTTAAAGTCCTTCCCAGTGTGAAAGTATTCTCTTTGCACAGCTGAAACATAAATAATGTAAGATCGATGTTAGATGTTGGCTGGTCTATTCTGAAAACGAGACGGTAGAAACTGTGCAAATCAACCACCACCAATAAGTTTACTTTGCTGTATGCCTCAAGACAGAGAAATTGAAAGAACATGTAAAACTAGGCATGAGTTGATGGAGAAATTAAACTACAAAATGACAGGAAGACAGGAGATGTAATGACCAGCATAGGCTGGTTCGACTGGTTGTTTGAATTAAAATTATTATATATGCAGCCTCAGGAAATAAAAGCTCCCATTCCATTCAACACAGTTTATAAAGTTTTGCTCCAGTAATGAAAAATGGAAATTAGCCTCTCTAATGAATTATAGCAATTATCTCTCCGCTGGGGCAAGACAACTCTGAATCCACTTGTATTCTCCCAAGAAAAGAAGAACTGTGTGCTGTTATTCACCACACACCTTGAGAAATTCAACAACATCTTCTTGTTATTGTTTTTCTGAAGCACAAGACTTCTCTGCTGCCAGCTCATGGTGCTTCTGGGTTTCACACTACGAGTAGCCTTCACTTACTGGAGTATATTTGCACAAGGATCTCTCCAAATATGAGCAGCAGGCTGACACAGAATTAGGTTGATTTCTTACACTGCTACGTGGCAGTAACTTTTTCATGGATTGCGAATCTGGTTAAAATAAAATCCAAGTTGTTTCTCATTTATGGACCTTAGCTGATTTGTGCAAAAGGAAAATGGTGCAAACCATATTTTAAATAAAAGCATTTCTTTTCTGTGCCACCTGTCATGGAAGAAAAGCCATGCTGGTATTTCTGTGTTAGTAGAACTTAATCTAGATTTCCTGATTGGCATAAGTCATATACTAAAAGTACTATGATTAAATCCAACTGTAATTCATTTTACCACGCATGTACATTTTCTCTCATACAAAACATTTACATTCAAACTGCCTCAAATACATTTTTGTTCAAAACCATTGTCTAAAAATTGGGGAATTTGCCCAGGAAATTACACTTTAATTGAGCAAAAAGTGAACTATTATGGGGAAATAACATTTTAAAGTTATAAAGTGTGTTATTTCTTGGACTTTTTTCCCAAAGAAAGAGCATATTCAATGTGTCCCCTCCTATAGAATTAAGTTGATGTCTACTTAAATCAATAAAAACTGTTATTTTTTTTCCTGTGAGATCACTTTTGAGAAATTTATACAAGCTGTTCATTGGCAATGCATCACAGCTAGGCTGGAGCATTTTTTTAGGAAAGATATTAGGTTAAATCCAAGGCTTTGGGAGCATCTGGAAAGTCTTTATCTGAATGTTTTCATGGGATAAAAGCATAGATATATTTTTATCATATAAGAACAACATATGTTCATATAGCTGAGTTTTTCAGACTTGCAGACTGAAAACTTCACAGTCTAAACAGAAGTTTTGAGCACCCAAAAAAGATTTTTTTTACCATCCCATGCCTGTACCTCTATTCAACTGAGAACAACCTCTGCAATTAACTGTTTAAAATGGACAGAGCCTGTTTTCTCTCTTTCTTTTGACAGTGAGAGATTCTTTGCATCATGAACAGCCCTAGCTATAAATCTCATTTAAGGCCAAAGCTGTGCATCATCTCATTGTCAGTGTTCAGCCACAACAAGCCACATTCACAGGCTCTGAGCTCGAGTCTCAGAATTCAGTCTTTCATAAAAACTGCATCAGGAGCTTTTGCCTCGACACACCAGGATGACCCTGGGTTCTGGAGGCAAGCAGGTGTTATCCTTCAGGGTGCGTGTTCCCATATGGTGGCTGGGGGAGCCACCCTAATCAAGAGGCTTACAAATGCCGGGGAGCAAAACAAAACAAGCAGGAGAGCTATGTGCCTCAGGAGTTTGCACAGTGCTTTGTACTGTAAAACAGGGAGAGCTGGGAACAGTGAGACTGGCTAATTTCCAGTACACTTCCATGATACTTTATTGAAATGAAAATAGACCTGAACAGTGTAGGAGAGGGAAAGAAGCCTGAGGTTTCATCTGAGGAAAGCAGAGTCTTTCTGTGACAAGACTTCATCCTGTGGCTGCCGTTTTATCCCTATGGGTCCACTTGTTATTACGGTCCATGAGTAACCTATTGGCAAGTTGCCATCTCTTTCAGGTCTTTTTTTTTTTTCTCCTCTCTTTATGCAAAATCTTTAATGGCTTCTGATCTCTCAGGGAGATATCACTGCTCTTTTCCCTCCCATTTTGAACTTTACAAGTAGAAATGTGTTACAGGTCAGCTCTGTGCTCTGCAGTAACACAGTCTAAAAAGTCAGAAGCCAGCTCTGGGTGAGCTGGTGTAACCTGCCACTCACCATACCACAGCATGGGAAGCTGCCAGCTCACTGGAAGCAATAAAGATATTTTAGCATCATTCTGCAGCTCTTGACCTGCCTCTCCACAGGACTAATTCAATCAATTGACATGTTTTTGCCATCCAGCCACCAGGTCTATAACGAGCTGGGTTGGGGTGATCTGAAGGATCTCTGTCTGCCATGATGTAGCTGTGCTCCTTGACCATCCTCTTTCCTATTTGGTCCTCTCCAAATAAGACAGGGCTTCCTGTGTCAATTTTTTTTCTCATTTATAGCTTTTGTGTCTCCTAGAGGAACATACTTGACGCTGTTGATGTTTTCTGTTAGACAGCACTGCTGTACCCAAGCAGGTGTTGTGCAGGGCCTGGTTTTGGTGTGTCCAGCTTGATGTGTGAATTGCAAATTAGCTTAGGTAACTTGCCCATGGTATGGACATCACCAACAGAGTGGCTCTTTCCATAGTCTGAGATGGAATCACAGAGTCCCTGACTCAGGAAGAGCCCAGCAGAAATGTAATGTGCCAAGAACTCAGAACAATTGTGGTGTTAAATCTCACCAAGCTTGGTGGCCTCATGAAAACTGTTTCTCAACAAGATGCCCAGCCCACAACAATTCCCAAAGTATGCCAAAATTTGGTCTGGAGAGCTGGCCCATGTGAAAACTGTTCCTGTGACTGATCTCACACTTTATCTGTATGGACAGTCAATCTTCATTGTCTCCAGGGATGTTCCTGTCACTCTTAAATTACTGAAGAAAAAACTACCAAGCTAAGCCCCAAAATGTAGTAGTGGCAAAGAGTTTTATTTGATCCCTCATGATCCAGTGATTCTTTCTCTGTCCTGTATTTATTTTCCTTAAAAAAACAAAAAACAAACAAGCAAATAAAATTATCCAAGCAAATAACCATCGGTAGATGAAGGCAGTGTCCAGAGACCTTAGTCCATAGATGCAGTGAAATGGGGAGAGTGCAGAAATGAACTCTCTAGTGAGGATAGTGTAGGATTCACTAGAAAATAAGACTGCAGAGGGACAAAAATGCAGATATCTAGTGATTTTGAAAAATCAGATTTAGCCCAGTTATACAAAAGGACTGAAGAGAATGCAGTAGGTCATCAATGAGTGAGGAAAGTAAATGTGAGCTTGTGAGCTTGTGAAAGTACGAAAACATTTTCTCCCAGGGTAAGGTAGACAACTGAGAGCTTTGAATGCTAAAATAATAAATAAAATTAAATTATTTATGAAAAGATAGCTCAATTATGTAAATCAAAATACCATTGACATGGAAGAGAGACTAAAATTACAATATTAAGCATATAAAATTAGCAACTCAAAAGAGTTATTGACAGAGGCTGATTTGACTTTAAAATATATACTAGAAATTACTGTTCCACTAAAAATTACTTCAGAAAAAGAAGTACGGCAACAGTTTGACACCATTTCTTTTAAGCATAGAGCTGTTAAAAATCAGAATCCCTATATAGAACTTACGGTTCAAGATCAGTCTCGTAGAAAATGCAAAAATCTTGTACAGCTGCCTATAAAAAAACACCCCCAAACATGAGAATGACGCTGAACGAAGACAACAGTTTGCAGATGACAACTCAGAACATCTCTGTCTGATCTTGTTTTTCACAAAGATCAGTTCTGTAATCTAGCTTAGTAATACATCCCTGTTATTTTCAGTGAAAAATTATAGCATCCTGCTTTAAAATCTTCCTTTACAAAACATGGAGGAAACGTATATTAAAAACCTAAAGAATGGAGAGAGATTTTTCAAGATACATAAGTACTTCCTGTAATTTCAAAAAGAAGTATCTGGACTGACTAGCTAGCTTACTGCTCTCAGCAAATACAGGGAATCACCGTTTTTCCAAGCAACTATGTTCTTCAATATAACCATGTATTCCTGTGCAACTCTGTGAAAACCAGTTAAAGATCTTGAAGAATTCAGCGTTTATGTTGGAAAAATTCAATATGAGTTTTGCAAGTAGTACAGATGGGTCCCATAATATATATTTGACAGAATAGGACAGCCCAAGACAGTGATCTAAATCACCTATGATTTTAGTCCATTTAGATAAAATGTATTTTGATAGAGCCAGATACAAGGTCATGTGTCTGGGAACAATGACTTCCTGCCAGACCTAAAAAATATGAGACTACATTGCAAAGGAAAGACTTAAGAGAACTGAGGAGATAGCAGGAAAAAGCAGGTAGAAATTTCCAGCTGCTGTTGCAAGAAAGGTTAGCCATCACACACCAATCATGAGGTGTAACTGAGAATTTATGGTTTTTTCTGAATATGGAACTGACGGGTCTACTTGGATCACTGAACAAAAAAAGGCTGGGTGTGATCAAGGGTTGGCCCAAGGGTTGCTCATACTGATAGCTGATGGTGGCTGATTCATTCCCCATTGCAGTTTTGGCCCACACCAATAAATATCCTCCAAGACATGGACGTAGCTAGAAGGATATCAGGAACCATTCCACAAAGCCAGTAGATGGGGCACAAAGTCCCCATCTTTGACCTCCTGATCCAGCATACTTTTACAGCTCCATCCTATCATCTGTTATCCCAGTATTACCCTCAGAATACTTTGCCCAGATACCTGGCACTCCTCAGTGTATGTAACTTACAGGCCATGGGAAACCCTGCAGCAAGTGCTGTGTAAAACAGATACAGGGAGTTTCTGCCACTTGCTTCAGGGCCAAACTCTTGAGATCTTTTTTAGTAAGAGTCATATTCTCCCTCTGTCATTTTCTAGCCTTTTTTCATCTCTAGAAAAATCCAATGCAATGAGAGAAAGTTCTTTTGCAAGAGGTTAAGACTGTGTTCTGCCAGTCTGTAACATAACAAATCCCGGGCTGTTAATTCAGAAAAGAAAGAATATCCCTTCCAGCAGAATGGATAAAATTTGGAATAGATTTTGATTAAAGGTTCACTGCCAGTATATTAGTACAGAAAACCCCAAAGCAATGTGTAATGCATTCTTGGCATAGCATTCAGCTTACTAAGCAGTGAGGCTGTGGTTATATTTCATGCTTACTCCATTTTTCAAGTGAATTCTATATTTCATTCTAAATAGAGTACACTACAATAATTCAGTCTTGACCTGACAAAGGTATCTAGCAAGGTTTTTTTGAGGTGGAGAGGTGGTGTTTGCCTTTATAGACAAAGATGGTTATATTATTTGGGGCTTTAATTGCAAGCTAGGCATGCAGGAGATTCTTAAGGTCTTATATCACACTCAAATGGTCACCTCCCAGAGCACAGTCACACTCATTCAGTTTTGATGCTGATCTAATATTTGATCAGCATCTCACCTGAACTTTGCAGTTCACCCAAGTTGTCTCAGGTGATGTGTAACACATCTGCAGGCAGCTAATCATCTTCAGCAGCCTTGCTCATGGGGGTACTCTCTTAGTTAGCTCGTTTCACCAGCTGGAGCCAATGGGACAGATATGGAAAGTTTCATCAACATGCTGTGTGCAGACACAAACTCCCCAGTCCTGTTTTGAGCTAGCTCAGTTGTTTCTTTATTGTGCCTGTAATGTAATTCATTCAGAGCAGGAAATAATCCCCACGTTAGAAATAAAGTGCTTGACTTTCACATTTCAAGGGAGGGCTGCTAATTAGCTAAAAATCTCACACCATTTTATTTATATAGAAAGCAAATTTGATTTTGAAACCACTGAGAAGCAATAACCGCAGAACTTTATGATGTCACTATTAAAGAGATGTTTTTTCAGGCTTTATTTATGACCTGATTTTATACAAAGCACCTGCAGTGTTGTGAGCATATAGGAATACCAACTAAGTGCAGGGAAATCAGAGGCCATTTGCAAAAGACATTTGCTCAGCGATCCTCATGGGCTGATTCCAATAGAGGATTCAGGTACTTGTAAATTATGTCACAGAAACACCAAACTTTCAAGCGGCTGGATTCCAGTGATGAGTGAAGGGGAAAAAAAAAAAGGAGGCAAAGCCAAAGAAAATCAGAATTATTATTTAAAATATGTGCACTGAAAAAGTGGTGAAATTGCATTGACAGGTGACCTGATCTGGCCAAAGACCTATTCTCTACCACAGAACATCATGTTCAATACGTAAACTGGGGGGAGTTGGCTGGAAGGGGCTGATCACTGCTCGACAATGAGGTGGGCGTAGGTCAGGAGGTGGTGCACAATTGCACTGTACATCACTCATTTCTCTTGGGTTTTATTTATCTTTCCTTTTTCTTTTCATCATCATATTTTAAAAAATTATTATTATTATTCACATACTGTTCTTCTTCTACTATTCACAACTGTTCTTCTCTCGAACCACAGGCTTTAACTTTTTCCAATTTTCTCTCCCATCCCACCAGGAGGAGGGC
This sequence comes from Anomalospiza imberbis, assembly GCF_031753505.1. Classification (NCBI taxonomy): domain Eukaryota; kingdom Metazoa; phylum Chordata; class Aves; order Passeriformes; family Viduidae; genus Anomalospiza; species Anomalospiza imberbis. The sequence continues at coordinate 105,933,200 of NC_089682.1, forward strand.
AGAGGGAAGTAAGCAAGCAGCTGCATGGTACTTAGTTGCCAGCTGGGATTAAATCATGGCAAATTGCATTCTGAGGGGACAAATATTGCATTCTGAGGGGAGAAATATACACGTGAGTCCACAGTTCCTGCTTGAAAAAACCTGCCACCTTGCCATAGGAACTACACACCTCAGTATATAATATATATTAACAACGGCTATAAATATATTAACAATGGTTCAACCACTGCCTTGCAGAGTGGGGTACATACCCACTGTGCCCACATTTCTAACTGGCTCGGTTCAGGGGGCTCCACCTTCCACAGTGTGGATTTTAGGGTAGCCTTTGAGACGCACATGGCTTTGCTGAGCTGTGTACTCCAACCAGTACGTCTCTCACTCACTTTCTGAAGTGCAATACTTTGTAACGCTACACTAGAAACAGCCACACCAGTTCTCATCCAGATGCCTATAAAAGCTCTTCTGGGGTGACTATGTCTCTTTTCAAGCAGGACTTGAACTATTTCTTATTTTAGAAAAAGAGAGAGAGCATTTCTTTACGTGGGCATATTTTGATAGGACAAGGGGGGAAGAGTTTTAAATTAAAAGAGGAGAAATTTAGATTGTATGTTAAGAAATTCTTCAATGTGAGAGTGATGAAACACTGTAAGAGGTTGCCCAGAGAAACTGTAGACATCCCATCCCTGGAAGTGTCCAAGGCCAGGGTGGATGGGGCTTTGGGCAGCCTGGTCTAGTTGAAGTTGTCCCTGCCAATGGCAGAAGGTAGGCACAAAATGATCTTTAACATCCCTGTCAACCCAAACCACTCCATGATTCTGTGATTCTATTATTTCTGGATAGCTGTAATAGCTAATAGAAGAGAGATTAATATATTGGTGAAGATTGATCTTGGTGAAGATTACTCTCCGTCACACCCTAACTCCAGGCCCAGGACCCACTTTCCATTCAGAAGGGATTAAATGTAAAAAATACAGCTCTGCAGGGTGGTTGTACCATATCTCACAGCTTATTTTGGTTATCAGCCAAATGGTAATAACAGGTTATCAGCCTGTATGTCACACAGACTCCATGGAGTCAGCTTTCCTCTGTGTAAAATCTAAAACAGAGAACCTCTGGGAAGTGAGGCACTCACAAGTGCAGCATACTCAGAACCATGCAAAACCTTCTCTTATTTTTTTAAGAGTTTACTGGTTAAACCATTTAAGTCATTTGGAGCCTAAAAAAGTAAACACTGTCTCCAAACACTTCTCTTCTGGAAAGGTGTAAAATCCCTTGTCCCAGGAGGGAGAACAAGTCACCCCCTCATCTCCACTCAAGGCAATGTTCAAAGTTTTATTCATATATACATCAGCTTAAATCTCAGCTTCAAGTGGAATGACCCAGCTGCAAAAGCTGCCAACTCCCAGATGTTTTTTGTCTCCAGCTGTATACTTATCTCTCAGAAGACTACTCTGGGTCAGGGGATGGCAGTGATTATCCATATTTCTTTCCTACATCCAAAGCAATAATTTTAAAGCTGCACAGTCTTTCTCACAAGCCCTTGTCTGGGTCTTGTCTAGGTCATATATTACTACTCTCTATGAAAACTGCAGTCTTACTAGATTGACTATAAAATATCTTCAGGTTGCTGCAGGTTTTTGATTTGTTGCGCAGTACTAGATGAAAATCCTTTCAGCTAAATATGAATGAAGACTCCAGGTTTATATAGCAGCCTTGCAAGAAGAGAAGGGCATCATAACTCTGTCTTCGGAAAAGAAAATGAGGGCTAAAGGAGTGTAATTAAGATTTTTTTACTGCAAGTAGAAAGTAATCTTTGTATTCAAATGGTTTGAGGGAGTGATGGCAACCACTGACACTTATCACACATTTTGTCCTGACAGGTATTTGGGGTGGTCCCAGCAGTAATTTTTAAATTTTTAAAAATAAATTTGACACCAGCTGGCAAAAAAGGTCCATTATTAGCTTTAAGAGAAAGGGAATGGACGGGAAATCATTTATCATTGTAAACCTGAGAGAGGCTCTGTGATCTTCATTTTGAGGATTTGTCATCAGAACCAAGCACAATGCTTTATGCCGTGAAAAGCACCAAGCAATGTATGAACATCTGTCATGCCAGTAACATACACAGGTAACTAGGACAAAGTTATTCCTTCCGAGGCAGGCTGGCAGCATGTTTCAGGAGAGGCAGGAGGATTCCCATCCAGCTGCAGTCCAACCACCCCCATGCAGAGAGTAGAGTGTTTCAGGAGGCTTCACCCTGAGCTGCTCTTCAGGACACATGGCATCAAGCCTTCTGCAGGGACACACGGACTTCTTTTACCAGAGATATTTTTTTCCCAGTTCTTTACCCCCTCCTTGACCTAACACTGCTCTTACACAGACAGACAATCTCAGATACATCATAGAAGAATAAATATTGCAGATTTGAGCTGGATTTATTTTTTATAGCTGCTGTCACCAGCTGTGTTTGCTGTACAATCTGCTGGCCACAACCACTGCCCTGCTGAGCTACCTCTGCCCACCAACTCCCCCACAGGGCTTCAGTTCTTTTAGAATGGAATAATTTGCAACAGGATTTTCGTATAAGCTTTGCAACAAAAGACAAATTTCCCTTGCCCCTCTTAACAAAAATAAAAAAGCAGCAAACTGTGAACCCTTCTAACAAGGTCAGTCTCATCCTACTGATTAATGCAGGGTAAGGCAGATATTAAGGTGCATTTGTCTTGGCCTGACTGCCAATGTTTCTAAATGCTTGGGCTGTGGCTCTCCCTCATCCCCTAAATACCTCAATTGTCACTAAAGCACTAACATGCCTTGTCTTGTCCAGTTAGAAGCTAGCAGATACACTAAAACTGCTCAGAGAACTCTCTCCAATCCCTGCAAGAAATACTGCCCACTCATTCTCTTCACTCTTCCAAGGCCTCCAAGAAATAGCTTACAAAGAGACTAGAAAATTGTCAGTTTTTCATGTCTGTAAAGCACATGGGTGGTAGAATTTTCCAGAAGACATTGCAACACACTTGAAATTTATTTCATTCATATAAGGAATTAAAACATAGAGAATAATTTTTTTTAATTTCTTTTCAAATTTAATTTCTAGTTACAAAATACAAGATGATGATTATTATAGTATTACTATTCCCATGTCAAAGAAGATTAAACCATCGTATGACTCCAGCAGCACATATAAACCCAGTGCACTCCTTCCATACCATGTTTTTTACCATCACCATGGGTATATAGAGTCTTTAATGGTTAGTCAGCTTTTCGGCACTGAACATACTTTTTCTTAGAAGCCATTCAGAATTTTGTCAGGAAAATTTGTCAAAACATTGCTGAGATACACTTTTCATTCCCTGTGTTTTCACTCCATAGTAAGTATGCTTGCATCTTATTTTAGAAAGCAATATCAAGTAATATCTATTCCCTTAATTTTTGCATGGCCATTTTAGGTTTCCACACATGGAGTGGATGGTCTTTCCTCTAAAAGAATCTAATGGAACTATATCCTTTTCATTTGGTCCTGTGATCAATTCTATCCAATATTCTTCTCCACAGAAACAAACAGAGGAGGCTATTTTGCATTTCAGACACTAAGTACTTTAACTGTTTGAAATTATGACTAAGCACTAAGTAATTCTTCTGTTAGGTTAGGAAGTTTAGTTTGGGGCTCTTGTCCTCAAAGGCACATATTTTCAGATAGATATAAATTTATGTAACATCTACACTTGTATCAGCTGGTGCTTGTGGCCTGCCTGTATTTCCTAAGACTTGGAATAGGTTTAGTACCTAAAAGAGTCATTGTAAGGACTATTAGCAATCAACAAACAGATTATTGTGTGCAAAACTCTAAAAGGCATTGGAGCAAAGCTTAATCCTTGGACACTATGCATATATTAACCTCTACAAAGACTTTGATCAAACCCTTAAATGTCATCAACCCCCTTTCTGTTTCTTCCGGGCCATATAACATCACACACATCACAAGAATTGACCTTTATTGTTTGCAGGCATGCTGAGGATATTCACATCATCCACACACAGCCCAGAAATACCAGTCTCTGTTCCTTACAAGATCTAAATAACTCACAGTGCATGGAAAGCAGGATTGCATACCCCTATAATAATTTAGATTAGAAGGGACTCCTGGAGGTCATCTGGTTCACACCTGCCACCTCCTCTTCACACCCCCATTTGGTTCAAAGCAGAGACAAGTTGAGAGATGAGTCTATCTTCAAGTGAGATCAGGTTGCTCAGGGCCTTGCCTACATCAGGTCAATGAATCTGTTGCTACCAGGATAGAGAACCCAATTGTTTGGACATGTGAAAGAGCACAAATTCCCCACAGCAGTATTTCAATATCTAGCACAAGCAGCTTTCCCAACTTGTCCATCAAAAACAACAGAGTCACAGACAAAAGCCAAACCAAAAAACCATCCCCTTAGTTTCACGCTGAAGCCAGTGCTTTGATATCAGTATATGCTCTAAGAGCACTCTGTCAGTGATGTCCATGCTGCCTGCAGAGAACAGCAGCTGGAAATCTCCAAAAGCATTTTCTCCACCTGGCGTGAATGGAAGCTCTGAATTTTGATTATTCTGTTCCTTTTTTCAGAGGTGGGGGTGTCTACCCATGAACGCCTCAGTAGACAGCGCAAGCAAGATGTGTCAGATTTTGCTCAGGGGGCATCAGACACAGAACACCTTTGTAATGAACGGGCAGGTCAATTCATATTTGCATCCCCAGGGGTTTCCATACTGCTGAGGGCTCTGAGAAAAAATAATGGAAGAAAACAGCTATTTCCTCCATTGTGCAGCTCTAAACCCTCTTGCCTACAAAGTGCCTGACCTTTCAGTGGGTTCTGTGGGATCCCAAAATACACCTTTGCTTCAGAAATGCAACAGGGAGCCAATTCTCATTCAAATTGTTTCATCTTAAAACAAGAGGAACAAGAAAACTACTTCACTCACTGCTCTTTGTAGATGACACTGCTGTCACTCTCCTCCGCCCAGCAGGCACTGCTGGGACACATGTCCCATGGGCAAGCACATTTGCACCCCTGCGTGCTGAGCAAAATGCACACAGAGGTAACATGTCAAAGACCTTCAATTACTGAACACGTAAGTAACTTTCCTCTCAGTGCACCACATGATTGAGTCCTAATTGAGCATCACATTCCTCCTGGATGCAAAAGCAAACCATTATGGACAAATGAGTCAAAAAGCCAAAATAAAAATCAGTCAGATAGCTCAAGCACGCCTGACAGAGCTATTTAAAGGATTCTGACCATTAGCTATCACTTCAATTATATCACTTTTCATGCTGATATGAAAGGTGGCAGAGGACCTATTTTCTCAGTCTCTTGCTTCTTCACAAAAGGAGACAAGCATCAGGCAAAAAATATTCAGAAAAAAATGTTAGTTGTCTTTGTTACCATTTCATCTTCACCTGACTCTAATGTTATTGTCTGGGGTGGGGAGAACAGCCAAATACTATTTTCAAGGCTTTCAAAGAATAGCCTGATTATGAAAAAGATATGCCTACATATGGATGACTACATTGGTCTTTAATGCTTGATCCCTATATATATATTGCTGGTGCAACAAAAAGACACAGGAATTTATATATATATATGCATTTTTATATATGTATTTATATATACATATATATGGCATCTTTTCAATATTTATATTTTATGGGTTTATGTAAAGTTGTCTGCAAGATTATGAACATCATAGGTTTATTTCCTCTGCTGTTATCCAAAAAAATTGCTGTGTTTCAAACCAATTATAATCTCTGTAGTTCAAAGCCTAGTTTTATGAAAAGTTAGGGAATGCATTTTGAGGCTGGTTTTGTTTCAAATTAAGTCACCCCTCCGAATATCTTGTTATATGTCTTCCTTCACATATACACACACACAAAATTCCTCACAGTAATGCCTTTCCTTATAATTAAAAGGAGGGCAAATACAAATCATAGCCTCTCACATGTCCAGCCTAACGGGTTCTCTATCCAATTAGCAATCCATCCAATGACTGCTGTTTTCACTGCCATAGGAAAGAGAGGAGTTCCCATACAAGCCTCTAATTCTAACTGCAAGGTAGTTATGGGGCTGGAGCACATGGCATACAAGGAAAGGAAAGCAGCGTTGTTCAGGATGAAGAGGTGAAAGTAAAGTTGGAATCGTATTGCTGCCTTCAACTGCCTCATGAAGAGTTACTAAGAATATGAAGCCATATCCTCATTGTAGCTTCATGGCCAAATAATGAGAGGCAGTGGACACAAGCAGCAGTACAGGAAAACCTGATTAGATATTAGGAATTTTTTTCTTTTTGCGCAGTGAAGGTGAGTGAGTATCAGAAAAGATTGTTGCAAGACTTTGAGGTACCTCCCTTTTTGGAGATATTCATTGACCTGATGTAGGCAAGGCCCTGAGCAAGCTGATCTCACTTGAAGATAGACTCATCTTTCAACTTGTCTCTGCTTTGAACCAAATGGGGATGTGAAGAGGAGGTGGCAGGTGTGAACCAGATGACCTCCAGGAGTCCCTTCTAATCTAAATTATTATAGGGGTATGCAATCCTGCTTTCCATGCACTGTGAGTTATTTAGATCTTGTAAGGAACAGAGACTGGTATTTCTGGGCTGTGTGTGGATGATGTGAATATCCTCAGCATGCCTGCAAACAATAAAGGTCAATTCTTGTGATGTGTGTGATGTTATATGGCTCGGAAGAAACAGAAAGGGGGTTGATGACATTTAAGGGTTTGATCAAAGTCTTTGTAGAGGTTAATATATGCATAGTGTCCAAGGATTAAGCTTTGCTCCAATGCCTTTTAGAGATTTTAAAACCAAATCACTTCCCGCTTTTGACTCTTGGCTGAAACTCCTCTTTTACTGAGGTTATGTTCTTTCTCTCTTTCAATTTATATTCTTTCTTTTCTTCTCAAAAAATGAGGTATTAAAGTCTTCATTTGCGAAAAATAAACATTTATCCTTTTTGTAATTTACCTCATCAGTACTGCTTAGTGAAAACACCAGTGATGCAACTTGAATGACAGTTTTGGGGCTATGTGTATCTATCTGTTCATTAGGACATGGCCCAGTGCCAAGAAGAATCTGTCAGCGAGTTTTGAATCAGATCTTGAAGAGCTAGATGCAAAAAGAGTGGACACAATGAGAGAGCCCAGAGCTGAATCCAAATCTTTGAGTCAGGCATTAGCATTACTTATGTCTGGGGACAGATTTGTGCCTCATTGTGAGATGTGATACAAGTTCCATAATTTAAATCAACAGTCTGCAAGCTTGGTCTCGGAAACATATAAAACAATTCCATTTAGAATTTTTTCAGTAATGTGTTTCTAAGGAATAAAAATTACCCATGAGAAAGTAAACTTCAGTAGTGATTTTTTGGCTAAAAATATCTGGGAGACACTAGCTAGAAATAGCCAGTCATTGCTTAGGGCAGGCCAATATTTTAGATCTTTTCTTCCTCGGCATATTTGGTGTTTTATCTATCAGCATCAGGAAGCACCTCCACATATAACCTGGATCATATATTTATATATGTTCACCATAGCATCACCTTGAACCACTAGCAGAGGTTGTCTTCCAAAATGGACATCAAGCATGACAAAGGTCATTATGACAGCATTCACAGGCACATGGAAAGTCTAGGTTTAATTCCTTTCCCTGGCTGATGAGACTGCAATCTCCCATCTTCCTAGAAAGGGGCTTATCCATCACCTGTCATCCATCCTAATACAAGAGCATCCTCCTTGATGAACTCTGTAGCATGAAGGAAATGCATTGAAATGTCTTGGGATATAGTGTGGGAGTGTGAATGAGTCTGGCTGTGAAGTTCAGTGATTAGAAATCTCCCATACCTCCCAGTAAGTTAGCATTTAAGGTGACTTACCCTCCAGCTTCCAGCTGTTCTTTGGTTGTTGGTCTCTGTGCCAACAGCTTGGTTTGCACTTGATGTAAGAACTGAGAGCTTGAGCACTTGAACAATCCTTAGAAGCAGATTCCACATATTTTACCCCTTTTACATGAAGTATGGACAAATACAGAACAGCAAGAGTGACAAATCCAAGTTTCTTTTACTGTTTATCAGTGGAACACTGTTTCAGTGTTGTAATTAAAGGATATTAAAACTTACCAATTAAGTTTCTTATTTGTTAGGATTTGGAAGGCAGATGAAATGTGTTACTAAATTGTGAATGCATCATCAGTGTTGTCTATTCTATTAGAATGAATGATAGGCAGAAAAGATACAAAAGTGTAGCATAAAAATTATATTGTCCATTTTTGACAAATTGTAGCTTTATGGTACCTGTCATTTTGTAATGCCTTCAGTTTTGAGGAACACTAACATGAAATCATTTAGATATTATTGACTCTGCCATTATGGCATCAGTCATAAGTATTTAAAGCATTTAACCCTCCATGAAGAACTTTGAACTATAAATGGCATTTCATTTAATGGAATAAGGACAGCCTGCTGTTTCATAGCAGTGACACCAGATGTGTGATCCCTTTCATGGCTGCCTGTATTGCCACAGGAACTTCTGTGGGTCTCATGGTGCTTGGAACAGCACTTTCACTGAAGAGAATTAAACTATACCCATATTAGGATATACCAAGCATCTTTTTATTTGCCTATATATTTGAACTCATTCTAGCTAGATTGGACTGTCTTTTCTGGAGTGATGTTAATGGAGTTTGTAATCAGTGAGCAAACTCTTGTTCCAGGTAAACAGGAGGTGCAGAATACATATTAATACAAGACACCATATTCCTCTACTAGAGCCCACAATTAGGCTAATAACACTATACTCAGCTTTTTCAGCAAATGGCCTCGTTTTTCAGCAGGCCTGAGCACTGACTGTACAATGATTTTGCAGGAAGGCTCTGCTCATTCATCCAAAGCGTGCAAATGTGGACATAGCACATTAACTCAGACACCCTTTTAAAACAAACCTGGGCATAATGTTCACAAATCAAACTGTACATAGAAAAAGAAACCTAGAGCCTAACATTAAGTTCAGTGAGGTCAATATAAACAATTCCATTCATTTTCTTAGGTTTTGGGTGAGTCACAATGAAGATTCAGTAGGTGTTCAGAGCATGAAGTCACAGTTCTGAATTTCTTGTGGTCTAAGTGTGAATCTTGAAGTACAAATAAAAATGCTAAATACATTCAGTTCACAGAGATTTTTTTCCTACCACTAGCTTTTCCAATCTAAAATATACCAGCAACTAAGTTTTCATCCTAGTTTTCCTTAAGTAAGCTTGATTTTTTTACCTTTTACAACTTCCAACTCTCTGTGAAGTTCATAGTTCCAGCTTTCCTACTTTTGTCCATCTGTAGTCTGTACCCAGCCTGCAGACCATGTCTTCTGAGTTACTGGCAAAGAAGCACTTCCCAGACGCTGTTCATCAGTGTCAGATAAGCATGAGATACATAGGTACTGGATATTTGATCATTTGGAATGCAACTAACTTTTTCACTGTCAGAGCTCCATGCATTTTCTTACATATAGTACCTACTGCCATTTGAAATTATGGACATCATGTGAGACATGTGGCACAAGGTATGTGTCACAGCAGTGCTTCAGTGGGATAGTAGTCATGCACCCTTCTGAAACCACAGCTGACATCCAGGTAGCTTTCTCTGGGGCATCTTCAACAGTAATGGCAACACTTGGGCAACTGGATCACATCCACCAAGTTAGGCAAAGGAGTTTCCATGTGTATTGCAAATATCAGCCTGGACTGCCTACAAGGGTATATTGAGGCCACTAAATAGAGAAAAGGCTAAGATATGATCCTGACATTTTGAGGCTATACAAAGTAAACTGTGCCTTGTTCACACTGATGAGGACTCATTTCCACAGAAGCAAACTGCCTGCACTCACAGACCACACTTCTTGGTCCTGGACCTCCTGTGGGTCACACATTGTGTTGCTGTAGTCTTAGAAAATACTGATGGTGTGTGTGTCTCCAATTCAAACAATCTGAAATAATGTGAGAGCTGTGTGTGATCCATCCATGTGGCAGTACTGAATTGGGCATATGTGTCACTGTGCCCTTGAATGTGGCAGGAAAGATGCATGGTTGTGCAAGAGAAGGCAAAGCCTGCCAGGATAGCATTAGAGAGCTGTACAGAGCAGAGGGTATCATAAATATGCCGTCTCATGTGCATTGCCTGCTGGGAACCATCTCTGGAATAAACTCTCCACCAAGCCATGGCAGGACATTGCAATGGAGAAAGCACTTGGGGTGATTGAGCACAGTTCCAGGGAACATGTTAACAATTTAGCACCATGAACCACCTGAGGTCCCATGCTTGGGCCATTTCCTATTTTTATGAAGTAATATAGATCTATCTTCAGTGGCTACTGTTAGTATTCTTGATACTAACGTTAAAAATGTATGCTTATAGAAACATACTTACATTTATAACTTTTCAAATATAGGAGAAATATCAATTAGAGCTTGAAATTTTGGTATTATTTTATCTTGGACTGTGTCCAGGTTCAATAGAACGACTGGGGTGAGCAATTCTGCTCAGTCTTCCTGGAACTTAGCATGCCAACTCCCTTAGCAGACCATATAAAGCACCACGTTCAATAGCATTCCTGCCTAAGATGTGTGAGACTGGTGTATTCATTGATGTAACCTACACCTCATGCAGAGTAGATGGTGTGTGCATAATGTGTATGCCCCTAAAAAACTAGAGTCAGTGAGAATTAAGCACTTAATACTGGCTAAAATCTGTTCCTGGCTCCAATAAAGCTAATCTAAATGAGCATTATGATGCACTACTACTTTAATTTTCATCAGCCTTCCTGTTGTGGGAGTGAGAGTGCTCTGGGGAAGCAAATCATCAGGACATTGATTTAATATCAGTTTTGATTTAAGTTTCTTGCAACACAGTGGGTTATGCTGACTCTCAGCCTCTGTGTGTTGTTATTTGGATTCTGGATAAACAAAGTAGTGTTCATTAGAAAGACATTAGTACTTTTGTTTTGACTTCTCAGAGGAGGACAAAGGGGGAACATGCCTTACATTTGCTGTCATTTCTGAAATTTTATACACAGAAAATCATAGGTAATTTATCTGTGATGTATTTTCATATTAGCTCAAAATACACTACAGCAGTAATGAATATTACTGCTGGTAGAGGAGCCATACTTTCATATGGCTTTGCTGTTCATAAACAAGTTTTCCTTTTACAAGTGAATACACAGATCATTTTGTGACTACTATACTGCAAGCTTTCCACAAACCTGAGTATTTGTGCCTGTCACAGTATCATTACTTTTCTATGTGAAGCATCTCATCCACACATGTCTGCAGGATGTCAGTATGCATTGTGAATATTTTGCTTGTTATGAGGAAATATCTCTTGGATTTTCGAGGATGGTTTAATCCCCAAGTATGGATTACTACTATATTTTGAATAATGCTTTTTCTTGGCTGAACACCTGGGAATCATCTGTCTGCTGAGAGAAAGCAGCTTAGCTTGTTGTCCCTAAGGACAACCAGACCTATCTGCTCCCAGTATTGTATTGGGAAAATTCTGTTTGTGATGAAGATAACATTGGTCTGAGCTGTAATGCAAGCTACCACTCATCATATTCAAGCAAGACCAACTCTTGGTGTTTGGAGTCAAATTAATGCAAGGAGGAATGATTTCAGCATGCAATGAATTTAGTCTGCACAAAATAATTTTGTTCTCCATCGTATAGAATTACATGTATCCATTGTACATTCATCAAAAGGAATTTTTAATTATACTCCAAGTGTTATCAGGCACATCTTTCTTTCTGTAATTGGATTTACTTACAGTTTGCCTGCTGGACTCACTTGAGCTGGCCCTGTGCATTATTTGCCCCCCCCAACATCTTGTTTCTCTTTTTGGTAAGAATACTCTGTGGATTTTTCATAAATCTATGCTATCCTTAAGAGAGTTTGTTCAGTCTGTTTTTTTCTTGTATTTTTTTAATTTTTTTTTACTGAATTGCTTTTGAATTTCAGAGAAAAATAAAGATCCTAGCACTGATACCTGACTGTTGTCTGATTCAGACAGAAAAATTAAATCATCTACAAACTGTCCCAAGAAACTGAATCCAACCTAGGCAGCATCACTGAATCTAGCTTGTCAAGCCTTTAAAAATATTGAAGTATAGAGCTTTCACTGGGCTTTGTTTTTCAGTGAAGATGTTTCTCAGAAAGTCATTCAACAGTAGCAACTGTGACCAACAAAGTGTTTTGGAAAAGCAGTTAACAGAAATGTCACCAAGACTACCCTGCTCTGAAATTCTTATTCAACTACTTTTTCATTATTACAGCATGATCATCCAATGGATTGATATGAAAAGAGACAGAAAATGTATTTTGTGCACTAAGGTTTATGTTGCTCCTGGAAGAGTTTAAAAGTAGGATTTTCAGTGCCTGTAGCTTCCAGCCATATTCAAGGGCACCTTGATTTAACTGTAAGCAGTGCCCCAGTGTATAGTCATAGGGTTATTTCTGTTCTTTGGGGAGAAAATCAGGCTGCAAATGCACACATCCTTCATGGCAGAATATCTGTCTAGAGAGAGGAAAGCAGATATATGTATAAGGGTAAGAATCCCAAATATAGCCTCTAATAGGTGTGATAATTATTTTCAGGAAAAAGTGATAAGATGCAGTTTAAATCCATTGGGCACATTGTTCCAAAGAATGTGCAGTGTATTTATTAGGGTACTCAAAGGATTTATAGCTGCTCCAAAGAAGTACATCTGCTCTATGACTACAGGCAACTTTAGTTTCTAGGGAAAGTTTCTTGAAACTTTTTAATATGCTTTAACCTCTTGCATGCTGACTTGACATACCTAAAAGTGAGTTGTCTCACACAGCCTTCGCAGGAAAAGGCTAAACCACAGCATCCATCTGCTCTGGATGCTCACACTGAGCTAACACTTCTGGCTTGGCACCAGCTCCAGACTGTCAAGACCCAAGTATACACCTCCCAAAACTTTGGTAATTCCTGGTTTCTGGGAAAGGAAATCAGCATATAAAGACTGGATGGAATTACAGGTTTTCCTGTCATATCTGATTTAGATTGCTTCAGCATGCAGTAGCAGTTAAGTATAGGGGAGTATATGTCTATGTACACACATGGAATGATCTCCTGGTCGTAAAAATGGGTGTGCTTGGCAAAACAGCCCAACAGAAGCCCATGTCTACATTGCACAGCCCTACATGCTTTGACCCAACAAATCTCCTGCCCTTTAGATATGCTTACACTGGCAGGCCTATAGTGTGGGTGCCAAAGAGTCTCTTAAGCCACCTCTCATGCCTGCAAGGGTTCACCCATATTTCCCCTCAAGTGTTCACAGACCAAAGCTGGAGCTCTCACAACCTTGGGAGATGGTTACCAGGCCACAACCTCCTGGTTACCCCAGCCATGCAGGACAGACAGAGTCAACTGAGACAGTAAAAGGAGATAATGCGCTGCACAAAGGAAGAAGAAAATGAGATAAAATAGAAAAGGGAAAAATATTCCAGTAAAATAAGAAGTAATTAATTTTTCATTATATTCCAGTGCAAGTTATTACCACTGTGACAAAAAAAAAAAATTTGAACCTCATCGCCTCTTCTCCTATGTGCCCATTTGTGGCTCAAGATGTGAACCAGAGAGAATGAAACTCTCGCTTGCTTGATATTTAGGGCAGGGTAGTCAACAACTGTTTGCTCTGCTGGCAAATGACCCATAGGTCAAGCCATTGCTCAAAAATATCACAGATGGATGTTGCCATTCAGAGTGCTGACTCAGGGAGAGCAGGAATGTCAAACGAATGAGCAATCATCATGGTATTTTGTTTAGCATGGAAAACTCAATTAGAATTCTGTACTTCTCCTGCTTCTTGTTCTTCCTTGTGGCAATCTTTTTACACAACAGCAAGATGTTAACAGTGCAGAATAAAAGGCATGCTAATAAGTATAATTTTCCTTTTCTTTTATCCCCTGAACACCGCATTTGCTTCATGTTCTTTATTCCGTTGTACATAGCAATTAAATAAAGAAAAACTGGCGCTGGGCTGTTTCTTTCTACAGGGATTTTAAATTTTTCAAGCCACTCCTCTCTGAGCATTTGTACATTTGAAAGCAATTGTACATTTGCTCCCTTTCCTCCACAAACATCAGGTCCCCTCTAGGAACTGCTGTTCTTGTATGCAAAGATGTCAGAGCAGTGAATAGCAGTGGAACAGTCTGTCTGAAACCCATTTTCATCTGTTTCTTTCCTTTTTTATCCCAAGTGTTATCTTATTCATTATAAAATATTTCTGTTCCTCTATTATATTTTTTCCTTTTCTTTTTTTCTTTTTTTTTTCAAATTCCCTGTGTCTACACAGGGTAGATGTGGCTTTGATGGATAGATGATATATGATAGTTTGAGACACGTTTGACAGAATATAACTTTGGCCCGCATAAATTACTGTCAGGGAATTTTCAAGGAAGTACTGAAATAAATTTGCAGTGACTCAAAAATGTGTTATAAATTATAACATAATCCCCACTGCAGAATGATTTGATGCTTAAAACAATTAAGTGAGTTTTTTGCTTTAGGTGAATCCTCATAATTTTTCCTTATAGTTCAACTTCTCAAACTGCTCTGAGCCCTTTGAGGACAATATTTTAGAAGGGAAATTTTCCCTCTCCCTTGCCAAAAATCATATTTCTTTTCTGTCAAGCTTGTGTCTCTACTCTCACAGGTAGTTCAGAGATGGCAAGGTTTGGTCTTTCCTCACATACTTGTATCAACTCCTACAGAGGGTAACTAGGATCCTTCTACATTGTGCCACTACCTTCCTGATCCTTTTCTACTCCAAGTCACCAAATCCCAGCTTTTCAAATGACATTCTTGAAATACTCCAATTAAGAGGATAAGAAGTGAGGGTTTGTGAAGCTCAAAATCCTTATGGGATCTTGAAAATATTCTTCAGGCAGTGGCCTATATTTTATGCATTCAGTATCAATGGTAGCTTTGACTCAGTGAGAGTAATCTCTTCTGTCTGCTGAAGAGTTCCTGACTGGAAAATAACTAAAATAGACAGAAAATGTGAATGTTTCTATTATTATCTTTAGCTCCCTTCTGACACTACACTTTGTGAGGGTGCATATTCTTTTTTTCTATTTTGAGTTTTTTCTACACTGTGAAGAACTCCAGAGTAATTTTTATAGACAAAATTGCAAATTTTCTAGATTTTTCACTCCCAATCCTCTGAAACTGCTTTTCTTAAAATCTGCAGTCTTCACTCTTATAGTAAAACAAATACAATTTTCCAGTTTTTGTGACTGTTACTAAACTCCCCAAAACATGGATTTAAAAGTTTCTAGATTTTGGAGGCAAATAAACCACAGCACTCGTTACTTTTATAATGTCATTACTTTTATGATAGACTCCTGACCGTGGGAACACAGCCTGTGGTCACCAAATGCCTGGTGTGGCTGAAAAGCATCAGCAGACAAAGGTGGGATAGGCACTTTGAAAAAAAAGCCAAACAAATGGCCAGCGCACAGCTGCCTCCATCGTGAGAGGGCTGGCATAGGAGCTGGGCTGCTTTTAAGCTCCTGTGTGCAAGGAGCAAGCATCGATCTCCTGTCCAGCTGCTTGCTTCCATCAGGAGCAGTAACTGGCAGAAGGCTGCCTGCCAGCTAGAGGCAGCTCTGCAGCTCGGCTGTACCTGTTTGTTCTCAGAGACAGCTGTGAAGAACAGGCGGGATTGCCTGGGCTTCGAGGGAAGAATGAGACAAGAATATTTTACTGCTCTTTGTGAAGTGACTCACCAGATATCCATTGCAAATTGATTGCTTTGAGTCCTGTAGCTTTCCTTTCACCACCCACCCTGCCCTCACAGCCCACAGCAGAAGATGCAGAACAGACGCATTCCCGTTTTCCATTTGTATTTGGAAATATCCCAGTGACAGCACCCTTGTCCCAGCAGAACCACACAGCCTGTCTTCCCCCTACAGCCCCTGTGATGCTGGGCCCTCTAAAGGGAAGAGGAAGGTGCAAGCACAGAAAGAAGGGCAGTACTCAGGCCTCTTCCCTTGGCAGCATCCAGAAAGGGGTGTATCCCCCTCAGCAGAGTGGTGACATAGAGTTCCCAGATGAGAGCAGCATGCTTGTAGTGGCAGGGAGGTGGATGGCAAGCTACAAAGCCTGCCCAAGAGCCACAGCAAATACTCAAGCAGTAGCATCAAGCCTAGTTGCATGCTGTGTTTACCTGCTTGATTTAAATATAGCTTGAATTGTCCTATATTATCACTACTGTTAGGTAGGCGTGCTGGGAGAAGTGGGGAGATTTTTTACCTCATGCAGAATTCAAGAAGGGAAAATAGAATTTTCATTGTAAGGAAGGTACTAGAGATATAGGGAAATGCTTTGCTTATCCAGTGACTCTCTGATTTTAAGTAATTTGCTTGGTATATGATTATTTTTCATCTATATGGGGTATTCCTTTCTTCTCTTCATTTTTCTGTTTGGAATAAAAACTCTTTGGGACAGAGAACTCATTGAAATTCACACAGTATGCCTTAAGTGCTGGAAACTGTGCTCATTCTTATCCATCGGTGTTTGCTCCTTAAATTGTCCAGATTAGATTTCACAAATGGTTTTGCAGTGTATTGAATTTATGGCAGAGGTGAGCTGTGCACCTTGAATTCATACCGCTCACCAAGTCACAAGGCTCAGACTGAGGACTCCAGATATACATATCTGCTTCAAAGGGAACCAAAGAAGGGGTCAATTTCCTGATTCAGGATTAGATTGAGCACCAATTTTGAAAGAATATCTAAATTCATGACTTTCCACCCAGCCATGGCAGAAAACAGGGAATTGATTCGTCTCATAAGATTTTTGCTGCTTTAGGATAAAATCTTATGAGACCACAACATTACTTTGCTATACTTCAATCTGGATTTAAATTTCCTCCCTCTTTTAGAGGGAGTCTTGAACACCAGCAGCAGCTGGACCCACGCCCAACCTCTCCATCGCCTGTCTGCATCTGCCTGGGTCCCTGGCAGCCCTGAGGAAGCTGTGTGCAGTTGTTCTGTGAGGATCCAGTAACTGGGGCACTTAACCTTATCATGAAAGGACAGCTCCACCTCAGCTCCCCTGCTCAGTAGGAAGGCAGTGAAAGCCATTCGTATATTGACGTAGCAGATTGACACTACCAGGCTCTCTCTGACTCTGATTGTTTTCCTGATAAGCACTTTCCCTGTTGAGCCTACTCAACCTGCCAGAAATATCTTTTTGCATAACTTTGTGTCTCTGAAAACATTACCTTTTTCATTCTCAGTATTTTGTGATTTTCACTTAGAACTTAGATGCTTTAACCATTTATATTGCATGTGATTTAACACTAATTTGTTGATAACTTTCTCATCCCTGAAACAACTCTAAAAATGAAATTGTGGCATCTTCCTTGGAGAGTCTGGAAAGAAAATTTGGCAAAAAAAAAAAAAAAACAAAAAAAAACAAAACTACATATCACTTCAATGAGCATATGCAACAGCACAAAGCCTCTATGGTGACTTTTAATTTTTTCCTGACTCTATATATTCACCGCTTGTAATAATGCAGATTTGTATGTATTTGGATTAAAATAATCCAGAAGGAAAATATTCAGGCTATTGAAACCAAACTCCAGCTCCAGAAGAGAATGACTGGCAACCAGAAGTGTTAGGGGAGGAAAATCTAGCAGGCATTAATTTTGGATGGAATAAATCTTGGTGTTAGAACAAGCAGGAGTTTGCATGGTACAGCTGCAAGTTTGGGGTGTTCCCATAGAACATTAATAATGGAAACATTATTAATCTAGATTATGATGTGGAGAAGAGCACTCTACTGTTCTAATGCCTTGCTCTCTGCAGCTGCTCTCCCTCGGGCTGAGTCTGTGGGACCTGGGGATCCCCCAGGATAAGAGGGCCTGAAAAGTTTGGCTTTGAATCATTGAGAGTCCTCTGAGAACTTCTTCAGTTTGGAAGGCAAAGGAGCTATGTCAAGAAGTAACTACTAGAAGCAGTGCAGTTAAATGTAAGGCTTCTTCAAGTATGAAGTACAATTATCCTTGCTCTGAGAGGATATATCCCAGCTCTTGCTGCACTTTGAAATCATACACTTCTCATGGCTCTTGTGAGGTTTCAGCTATTTTTCTGCTGTAACACATGCAGGTCCTTTTAAACCCTTGAGTTTTAAGACAAGAAACAGCCACTTCACTACAGGTACCAGATGAACATTTCCAGGACAAATGAAAGTCTATGTAAGCTTGAAATACTCTATTAGTAATTGTTTACATTAGCTATTAACATTTTTGCTTGGAGAGATGAAGGACTATTCAGAAAGAAACAGTGCTTAACGGCTTAGCCTTGCCACAGAAAAGCCTCTGGCATTTTATCTTTAAGATTCCAACATATTTCTGTTGCTGCTTTAATACTTATCTGCAATAAAAAGCTGATTGCTCCAAGTGCTTTGGATTTGCTTGAATCAGATTTATAGACCAGTTTTATAGTGCTGCTCCTAGGTATTGCAGGGAAGGGGAAAGCTGCTTCAGGTCCTACAGATTTCCATTTCGGGGCATTAACATTTCCTGTACTTTCTACCTTCCTAAAGTAATGTTTTTATTTACTGGGGGTCAAAGTGCAGAGTTTAAATGGACACATTTATGGAAAGGAGGATACATTTATGGAAAGGATATTTGGGGCAGGTTGCTCCACCGTTGGACATATTTCTGCCCTTCATCTCTCCCCAGCCAAAATGAATGTTGAATGTGGCAGGAGATTTTTGTCAGGCTCTACCTGCCTGTGAGAAAAATTGTCAGTGTTTTATTAAAAAAGAAATGTCCATTTGATGATGCGAGACAACGTTGTGCTCTCTGCAGGGCTGTGGAGACTGCTGAAGGTAAGATCCCCAGGTGAGGGTTAAGACTCAGAAAGGCAGCAATGCCAAAGGCACACGCCTGTTTGCTTGTACTCTTTTGGAGCACAAGGCTGTCAGCTCTGAGCAGTGACTGTCGAGCCGCTACACGAGCAATGGCACCTGCCCCTGGAGCCAGCAAACCTGTGACGTGACTCCAGCATTTCCAGGCCACAGATGGCAAGGAGCCTTCTGCGGGATCACGTCAGCCCTCATGCAGACCCGCAAATTATTTTCCTGAAAAACATGCAGTAGGAAACCTGGATTGTTTTAAAATGCCTGTTTCAGGTCAAAGCTCAATACAACAAAATTCAGCTAGGTCATCCAAGACAGCACCCTGGGCGGTCACATATAAATCACAAGTTGCAAGGGACTTTCCCACATCGCTGCAGGTGCCTCAAATGGCACTAGAAACTTAAGTGAGTCAGTGTTGGGTTTCTGAGGATTGACGTGAATGTAGATACCTAAGTGTAGGGGTATTAGTCTGGAAGCTGAAGGCACCCTAACTCTCTGAACTTATATATGTGTTACTCTGAGAATTCAGTAAGGTTAATAGCCATTCTTTATTGTTATTAAAGGCCTTAACTTATTTCTTGTCAAAGGTAATAACTCTCACAGACAATGACAGCAACAAATCCTTTCATTTTGCTTCAAAATACTCTGATGAGAAAAATCTTGCTTTGTAAAGTCACCTGGCTCATTTGTTTTATTTCACAAATTACCCAGGTGCTCATTTGTGCTTTATAACTGGGATTTTGCATTAGCTCTTGATTAGAAGAGCTGTCATCTGCTTTTCTGCAGATTCAGAAACATGAATCATGAGTAGGCAGTTATTGGTAAAGCTCCAGACCATTTAAAGTCACAAAGTCAGGGAAAAAAAAAAGGATGGAAAACAAAAATCATTTTTTGAGCAAGAAGACCTGGGTGAAATTCTCAGAACTTCTATGCCCTGAGAAAGTATCAATAACCATAAAATTTCATAGCCCCCTTTTTAGAACCGCAGTCTTAATGTTTTGTAGGGAAAATAAAGCTTTGGTTAACCTTGGCACTGGCAGACCTCATTAAAATAACAGCCTGTCACTTTTGAGTTTAAAATAACAGGGTTGTCAGTTTTATATTCAGCGGAACAATCTACGGTCTTATTCTCTGGGAAACACAGCGGGTGTGCTGAGGGGGGCTGGCAGCAGCGTCAAGACTGAGCAACACTGCCATCTCGAGGGCCCCCCAAACCCAGGGTCCTCCCTGGCAGCTGGGGCGACGCGGTGCTCAAACCCCGCTAAGTCCATGTGGCACACGCCTCACTTTTTAAAAAGCTGAAAATAATATACCATCAAGTGCATGGTGGTTTGGCAACGGCTTGGCATTTAAATTTGTTTTGTGAGAAAATATGGAAATGTATAATGTATGAAAAGAAAGATTTCCATATAGAGCAAATAAAGTTCTGCCTCGCTTGTTTTATAATTGAAGCAAGTCACCCTCACTGAGGTACCCAGTGTGCATTGAAATTTTGGGCACCTAATGAGCCACACAAAAATGTGTGCCTAAGCTCCCTACATCTAATCAGTGGAGAAATGAAGGTTCCTTTAATAAAATGTCTGAGAGAGATCCTTTTTAGCTAAATAGCTGGATGAGATAGAGGGAGCCCAGTTCAGTTGCTTATACATAAATCCTTAGTGCCTCCAAGATATTTATAGGAAGATAAGAGAAGTAACAAAGGACACACAGGAGACACATCTTTCTTGGGGGACAGTTCCTAAAACTTAGTTAACTGCTTTTCATTAAGCCCATCTTACAAGGAAAACTGTGTGTCAGTTAAAATACCCAGCTGTCCTATACTAAGCTGCTTGTGATTTATGATTCCTGCCCTGACTTCGACACTCACATGTAGCAGACATATACACATAACAACTTAGTTAGAAACAGTATATAATATGTGGTTGCTACCTAGTCCTTTTAAACAAATTGTTGGCTGTTAGTCTTTGAATGCTTTCAGATTAAATCCCTAATGGACATAAATCGATGTATGAAAGTCTGGCGCAGTTTTCTGCTGGTACGGCAGAACACAAATCAAATGGTGGTGACCTGTTTGTTCTTCCTACCTGGCCATGCCCATGAGGAAGGACATGCCTCTCACAATTCCACATGCAGCTCAGGTGCTCAAGTACCATATCCACAAATCCATTATCCAGCTGCCCACCATTATACAAGGTCTACATTATTTTTAATAAAGACTGCAAGGGTACTGAGTGCTTGGCTGGATGTCTTAGACGCTTCTAGGGCAAAGCAAGCAGCAGGCAAACAAAAAGCTTGTCTGGTTTTTCACTGGAAAATAATGTAGCATGAAGAAGTGGCATTAGTTAAATGTTGCTTGTGAATGAAAGGGCATAGGAGTCAGTGACTAAAGAAACTGAACAGACACGAACATGGCTCGCGATGGCTGCTTTCATGTCTGTTCTCTGAGACAAAATGTCAGACTTCTTTCCACTTGCTGTCTGTAGCTGTTCTGTCAGTGTGACACACTGGCAGAATATACTTTACATACATGGCCTGAAGTCCCTGAAATTACCGCACCCCATCACAAGCAGCCACTTGAAACATCTGCCACGTGTCTTTGCTGCCACATACAGTCCACAGTACAACATCTGGGGTGGCACCCTGGTACCCCAGAGAAGCAACTTCCAGTGAACCACCAGAAACATTTCTACGTTTTTCCAGGTCATAAAGGCTTAATTCTCAATGGACTTTGCATCAACACATCTCTGAGCATCCACAAGGAGAAGGTGTTGACAGAAAGGCAAGCTGAATATTCTGCTTTTACTTCAAAAGGAAAATCTTTCCAAATCACAGAATAAACAAGAAAAAAAATGTTATTTTAAAAAACAGCAGGAAGAAGAAAGAGAGGTTAAAGGGAAACATTTCTTCTTAACATAAAGACTCCATATTATTTTATTTCATTTATTACATTGAACCTACGTCAGGTTTGTGTGCATTTCACCATCTTTGAACATGATTTTAGCATCTTCTGATAGTCCTTTATCTTTGAAAGTAGGAATTATATGGGTGGAGATGATGAATCTGAAAGGAATATGAGATGGTCTTGACAGGGGAAGATTTGGCAGAGCAGGACAAAAAGAAAAAAAAGGAATTTACTTTTAAAAAATTATTTTAGGGACTCCACATTTAAAATTTGCTTTTTGTCCCCAGTTGCTTTTGAGCATACTTTATCACACTGCCAAAGAAGCATTCTTCCATCAGAAATTAAGCCAAAGTGATTCCACTGTCTTCCGTGTTCACAAGCAAGGGTCTTTCTGCAATCTTTCATGCCTTATGAAACTGATATTCAGCACACTTTTATTTTTACATAGTATATTCAAAACTTACTTTGAATTCTCATTTTATCCAAATGCCCTGAAATAAAGCAAGGAATGCTAGGGTCTGATTCCTACTAAAGTGACAGGCTTGCTTTTAGCTCACTTCATGACTTTGGCATGCAAGGTGAGTAAAGACAGAAACATGGGTCAGTTATTTATTTACCTTATAACTGAGACCATGCTGATAGGCCTGGAACTGAGCTCATGGGTGCCCTTCCAAGTCCTGCTGAGGAATTGTATGACATACATGACTGACTTGATTGCATAGAAGTCAGTGGCAGAAATACAAAATAAACTCTTTCTCAATGTAGGGTGTGTAGCTATACCATTCCTGTAACTCTGGATATGAGTTTCTCTTTGCAAATTATGCCAATACTTAACTTTTCTCAGTTACACATTAATGCCTTTCTTCTGTTAGCAATTATAGATCAAGACAAGGCTATTTTAATATCCATTTTTTATGTCCCAAATAAATTAAAAATTTGAGTTTTTGCATGTTTCTGGCTATATCTTTTTTCTTATGAAAAAGTATTGTGATTCAGAACAAGTTTCATACCTCCAAAGTAGCTGAAAAAAGGGTATTTCAGTATAATATCAGGGCTATGTCAGGAAGATAACTAGGGAAAATCAGGCTAGCTACAGCCAAAGATATCCAGTTGTCTTAATCCCTATAAATCTCTGCTAGAGCAAGTGAAAAGAAAATGTGTAAAATATCAAAACCGCATATGTCTCATATTTAAATGTTTCCACAGAAGTCTAACCAAGCTTGAAAGTTAATCTTTAATTCAAAGAATAGGAAATACCGAGGAATCATTTACAAGGCCACAGGTCACTAGGGAATACAGTAGTCTGACTTCATAAATCACAAGCAAGCAATGTTAACTGAGTCCTTAGTGGGCTCTATCTTATTTTCAAGGGTCTATACATCTGTTACATTGTTTTTAAATGCTAGTGGCGATCAAAACAATGTACAGAGGAACATGTGTAACCATGGGGACTAATAAGAGAATTTCTGTGGTCATGCTTGACAAGATCCCAGAACTGAAACCTCTGAAATCCACGGGCAAAAAGTTTAACATGTCATGGCAGGCATTACATCTCCTAATTCTATTCTTCATTTAAAGTTACATTAAAAGTACTTCAAAGTTATTACCTGCCCAAATATTCACCTCACAGATGAATACCAGGCCATCAGGCTACTCCCTAAAAGAGGATGTGAATCAATCAGTGTTCAGAATTCCTTTAGCAAAACCATCAGACACCATACTGCACTTCCAGAAAGTTCCAGGATGAGGTTCAAGGAACCAGTTTGACAGATGTGCAAACTCCAGTGCTAAAAAACTGAGGATTAGCAGAGGTCTGGTTGGTCAGACAGCAGGAAAGGGCAAGACTCCAGAGACTGAGTCCACACAAGTTGTGTAAACCTCCATGGTGAAATAATGCAATAGGAAGGTGTGAGGTGGGAGATAGCTGTGAAGGGAAATATCTGAATGACATAAAAAAATTTTAAAATGCACCTGAATCAAAGGCGCCTAGAGAGGCTGTAAATGGTAATGTTTCCCTAAGCTGTAGTAATTTTTACTATTGCTGCCTTTTGTGAGTCATGCAAATGTCTGCTTCCCCCCAGGCTCTAAAATGGGAATAACACCTCAGGAGGATGCCTCTGAGATTTAATGAGTTGTCATTCACCAACGATCCTGAGTAAAGTAAGACCATCTTACTTTATCAGGTGTACCTCCTTAATACAAATTAAAAAGAAAATCCATTTGGAAGTTTAATGATTTTTTATCTAATATAGAGTATGCAGACACCATTTAATATCTTCAGAAGAGACTGGGGAATGGGAGTCCTGGTTTTGATTTTCAGGGAGGATCTGGAAAGCATGTGCAGTGTGTGAGCTGTGACAATTTCTCTCCATCCTTTTGCTGGCTTCTGTGAATATTAAAGGCTTCTACTCCAAATTACAGCTCTTAGAAGGGTCAGGGGGAAAATCACTTTCCAATAGGTGCTGAATCACTTGTTGAAAACAGAGGTCTGCAAGTCCTAGAGCACCAGCTGTAATCTGAATATGAGAAAAATCTGAATGTAACTCCAAACACATGAGTTTTGAATAGCTTTACATAACTTCCAGCAAGCAATGAAGTTACTGCTCTGAAAGCTAATCACTCACAACCAATATCAATCAGATTACTCATGTAAATAGTCATCCAGGCACAAGCAATAATAAGAAAATCTATCCCTTTGACTTTCGTGTTCAGTAAACTTATATTAATGGATCCTCCACCCGATAATCTTTCTTTCTTACACTTTCTATAGAATTTCTCTATTCTCACTGTGTACTAGCAGGAATTTACACACCATGAACAATGGGTAGTTTAAATGAGTTGCTTGTGCTGGTTAGCTATCCCAGCACAAGAGTAGAGTAGAGACCTCAGCAGAGACCTTGGGGTTTTTACCCTCAGCATGGGCAGAAATAGAATAAAAGTGATTGTTATCTCCCCAAAAACCCTGGCCCTATGGACCAAAGATATCAGAAAGGGCTGGCATCCTGACACCATCTCCATTTCTGCCAAAGCCTTGTTCACAGCCTGTAAACTGGAATTTAATTTTTGGCTTAACAGGGCTCCCCTGTTGAGACTTTGAAGGCTTGCAAATGCCACTAGTATCTCATGTGAAAACAAAGCAACTAGGGCTTGGCAAGGGGTGTTGAGGAGATTTATAAGGTGTCTATCATGGCAAGAAACACTGTCAACAACCCATACAGAAAAATACTCTCTTACTTATTTCTTGTGGATGAAAATTCAAACAGTGCTTCTGAAATAACATCCTCAGCTGTTTCTATCTCCTGGCTTATAAAGTGACATTCCACAGAGTTTAAGCATGGCAAAGCAGCATAGGCCATTTGTGAGGAGAGCTATCATGTCCTGAGAAAAAAAGATAAAAGAGATAAATAGCTGAGTACAATATTGTACCTCAACAAGCTAAAAGACAATATCAAAACTGAATGGAGGAATGGAGAGCTTTTATTTCTTGGTTTTTTAAAGAACAAAGCTTAGCGATTTCCTTTAAAAGCTATTCAACAAGCTCCCCTAAATCCTATTACAACTTAATGTGAAATGCTTCTGTTTCCATAAGACCAACAGTGGCAGCATTCATCCTTTGTAGTCTGTCCTTTGTCGTTTTTTCTATCTATTCTTGTAGATTTCCCCACTCCAGTATACCATACACAAAACAAGAACTGAAAAAATTTTAGTCAGAACATTTATTTATTAAGTTGATGCTGGAAATTCAGGTTGTTCCTGCTTGTCACCTGAATCATGCCAAATTAAATTATTGTTCAAGGAATTTATAAGGTAAAGAAACTGTTTCGATACTGTCCCAACATTTCTTGCATGCAGATTCTGTATTCTGCTACAGATATTTAGCTAAACATAATAGCAAAGATGAATATAGTCTCTGCATGACTTCTCACTATAACTGAGATCCAAATGTACTGCAGTGTTTTCAGCTCATATATCTTAAATCAGTTCAACATCACCTCAGCACTGCACCATTTTTTAGAACCTCCACATGCAGCTGCCTATATAATATTTTTCTAAGACATGACCAAGCTGATGGGTTTATCTGATGTACACTATTTAACTGAGCTTACATTCAGCAGACTGTGAGGCATATTAATTCTTAAAAAGGTGTATATTTAGAAAACCTTAGATAAATGGAAACTAGGAAGTGCAGGATGCAACATTTTTATTAATGTCTTGCCTGTGGAAAAAGGTGACTTTGATTGTTTGTATGTTCTGAGCTCAATGCTGGGTGTCTTGTTTTTAAACACAAGGAAATTAAGTTGTAGCACCTTTAGCTTTTTTAACCTTCACCATCATCACCATTACAAATTTATACAATGTATTGTTTAACATTATAATTAGTGTGGCTGATGTTTTTTAATCTGTTTTCCCTCTCATTGTCTCTTAATCAGGTAACAGACATTAAAGAAAAGCTAAAGCTCTCTAAAAAGTTCTGGTCAACATTGCCCTACACAATCTGCAAGGATGAGCGAGTGACAGCGGGTCCGTCCGTCGAGGAGGACTGCTGGAATGGCCACACCAAGGCGAGGTGAGGTGGACCCCTCTCCACCCCACCCAGTCCAAATCCCCATCTGGCCTGAAGCATTCATGAAACTGGGGGTATTTCACAAAACTGTTTATGAGGGTGAAAGACAAATGGGGAGAACAAGCCATTGTCCACACGCCACTTGTAGCCAAGATTACTTATTGTCAAGGTGCCATTAAAGCCAGAGTGTGAGTCAGGTAAATGTGCACAGAGGGTCACCATGTGAAGGCAGAAAATGTGCATTGGTTCAGCTCCAGAAGGATAATTTATACTGAGATTTCAAAGAGCTCTTTAGGTCCATTTAGCATCCCTGTGTTGGGACTGACAGCTTGTGAAGCAATTGCACTCTCGGGATACCATACTGGGATGAAACAGAAATTGGAATTTCAATTCTACTTGCTATTGGCTGGCAAAGCTTAAGGCTATTTACTGGGGGGGGGAGGGCAAAAAATGAAAAATCACCATCAGAGAATAAATGTAGCACTCCTACTTATCTTGTGTAGAAGATTTGACCTTATGTTACTTCTTCAGAGATAACTGTGATCATCTGCCCATATTTGTGATGAGTTTTCTGTGAGTTTTAATTTTGAAGCTTACTTGGCCCTGGCTGCAGCAGAGCAGGAACCAGCAGATGAGCAGGTGTCTCCAAAAGTCCCAGTGTGGATTCATCAGCTGGCAGAGGAGAGGATCTGATTGTCCCTGCTGAGAGGGGGAGGAATTTGCTCAGGGACCATGCCAGGGGCAGCAGTATCCTGTGCTTTTGGGTAGATGTGAGGAGTGGAGAGGTCTGAGTGTCTGGTGACAGCTGAATCTGAAGAGAAGTGACACGTTCTGGCATTCAGGGACTGGAATCTTCATTTTCCTTTTGCCTGAAGATATATATGAAGATAGAATATAAAAATGAGCCAAAAAGAAAAAACAACCAACCAATCAAACAAATAAACAATAGAAAAAAATGAGACAAGCATGTAAAATATAAAAAGCAGTGCAAATAAGACAACAAAGGAGAAAAACTTAGAATTGTGCTCGGTGTCATTTTACATGGATGTATGGATGGACAGATGCATAAATAGATCGCACCCCCCCACCCTCTCACCATCTGATCATTTTGATAAGGAGCACAGTTTACAGGAGGATGTTTCACACTGAATGCACACAAATTTTTCCTAGCCTTACTACATAGCCTTCAAAGGAATTCATTTTACAGACAGGAGGAGGGGGCTGTTTGGGATACTGCTAGCCCCCTGAATCCACTTATGGATGAATGTGAACAAGTCTGTCCAAAAGCATGAGCCACTGCTTAGTTGCTAAGTCCCAGATCCAGAGAAAGTCCCTGGGGATTTAGAGAAGTACTAGTAGGAGTGTCTGGCTATTACACTATTCATCATAAAGGAATGGTGTGAAGAGAGAAATAAAAACGTGTGGTTTCTCTTTCTCTATTTTATCCTTTCTTGTTATTGAACTTTGAAAGACATGAGCCCAGGCCAGTGCACTGCCAGCAGCTAAGCAGAATTTCAAGGCGCCCCAGCTAAATGCCATGAGCCACATCAGGATGCATGCATCAGTAAGAGATATATGCTACTCTTTCTACAAAAGAGCAGCCAAATCCCTTAATATCTATCTATTCCTCCTGGTTTCCATGCTTAACACTAGTGTGTGTACTACACCTGGCAAATACTTGGCAGCTCTCTTCTGCCCCTGCACTGAAGGGTTTGGCACAGCTTCCACATTTGTTGGGAGTTAAGGAGGTACATTTTAAGCATACAGTTTTTCACCCTACTTTTGCAGAATTTATCTTATGAGAAGCCTGTTTTTTTTCATTATGCCTTCTGAGATTAATGTTCTGGAGAGAGAAGATCAGTCCTCTCTTAATAATCTTCTTGGTATTTGAACACAGATGTTTCACTGGATGTAGAGTGACAGCTTCAAAATATCACCTGAAGATATGATTTCAGCAGGTCCAGTCACTACTCCTCTGACCAGTTTCTGTTTAATATCCATTCACAAAGGAAATGTATAGTCACAGTAACAGAATTCAATAAGTGCTTCAGGTGGAGGCAATAGTAATAAGTCAGAGAAACACCACAGAATGTCATGGCTGCATATTAAATAGTATTAAAAACAATATTGAAAATAACCAGCTCTAAATGCAAAATCACTTCTTGGCTGGTGGATAAAGATTTTTACTGCAGCATAAAAAAATAAAGGTTTCCTTTATCAGACTGATTAGTATCTGATATCAAATACTAGCTCACAAGAACAAGCATAGCAAAGTCTGGTCAGTATTCATATATATATATATCTCTGTGTTCACTGTGTCAGCTGTCATAAGCACTCTTGTGCTATGTGAGGAGCTGCATGTTGAATTCCAGAGAATATGACAAAAGCCCGTGGTAGGAAAAAAAAAGGAAATTTAGCCACTTCCTGTTTTCCTAGACATTAATGCTGTAACTAAGAAGACAACATGGGGTTGGCTACCATTGGAAAAGGAAATTATTGCTGGGGTTTTTGTCAAATTCTATTTTGGAATAAAGAATTAGAAACTTTGAATTGCCAGCTAGACATTATGCCTTATGTTTCACTTTACACATCACCTTTTGCTGCTGCTTTTACAGGGGAAAAGAGTTACAAACCTGAGATCACAGAGAATGAGAGCTTGGCTTTCTCCTGAGAGAGGCATTACACCAAGGTCATTTGTGGTTATTACACTCCCTAAATATCACTTTGCTGCCATGATTAATTTACAGTGACACCAGGTCACCAACTGAAGGTCACCAATTCACAAGTAATCATGGAGTAACAGAGTCATCCATTTGGTGTTCTGGAAGGGTGCACTTGGCTCATTGCTGATCCTGTACAAATAATGGTTTTAATCAGGTCACATCACGTAGAAACCAAGTGCTGTGGAAA
The DNA here is from genome assembly GCF_031753505.1 of Anomalospiza imberbis. Classification (NCBI taxonomy): domain Eukaryota; kingdom Metazoa; phylum Chordata; class Aves; order Passeriformes; family Viduidae; genus Anomalospiza; species Anomalospiza imberbis. The sequence goes on from NC_089682.1 coordinate 105,962,561, forward strand.
TGGGAAAATATTTATTAGATGGATGAATCTCTGTTTTTGAAAAATCCATATTAAAGATAATAATAATAGCTACTTCAGACAAAGTGCTTTTTAGAGAGATGCCCAGCAGGATTTCTCCATCATATTTGTATTCAGAAAAGAACATGAACATAATTTTATGTTTAAAGAATTAACATCTTCTACCAGATGTGCAGAGACAGATTTCTGAAAGCTATTTAGGATCTAAAAAACAACATTAAGATCAAACTTGGAAAATTTACCTCCCTCCCTACATGCAATTAAATTCTTAACAGCTGATGGCATCTTCACTAATAGGTATTCTCCAGAATTAAGAAATTTTCTCAAGAATGATGGAAAATCAGTCTTTAGGACTTAAACCAAGTCCAAGGTATTAATCCTTGAATATATGACTTTTACTGAAGTAACAGCAACCAAATCTGGAACTCTCTGATGTTCAGGAGAATAACTTTTAATTGCTCCAACCAACTCAGCCAGCTCATTCCAACCAAAGCATCTGGGAGATTGTGCTCATGCACTATCATCCTGGTGCTCATGCTCACCAGGACTATAAACTTACTAATATGTCTTAGCTCTGAAAAGCTGTAATCCATGGAATAGATGAGACCTGCATTCCTTTCCACAAGGAACCTATCACTCCTCCAAACAGAAGAAGAAATAGAATAATATATGAGACAGAAAAATGAAACAAACAGAAAAACATACAGAAAGGTAAGGAATAAAATGAAAAATGAACACTATAATTTTCAATATCTAGCTCAAAACTACAAGGTATGTCACCAAAGCAAACACAGGACAGATTCTCAGCTGTCCTGACATTCTCTTCTTCTCCTGCCACACATGTGGGAGTGTCTACTTCTTTGGCAGAGAGCTTTTAATTTCTGGTGAAATTCAGTGGGAAAAAAGACTCACCAAACCAGTGCTTGGCCTGAGAAAGTTGCTCATTGATGTCCAGCAAAGCTTGCAGTGACAATGAGTTGGGGTCCTTTAGCTGCATGTAGGCACAGATAGTGTTTAGCACCACTAATGAAAGTGGGAATAAACCACTTCTCCCTATGTGTGAAAACTGCCTATTCTTAATTTATGGCTCTGGTTTATTTTGATATCTTCAAAAAAAGTGGCAGTTAGGCATTTTCTCCCTCTCCTTGTGTCTGCTCAAGCTTTTCTCCAAGATGGAGGGAAAAAAACCAAACAGAAAATATCCTATGGGGATTACCTCCTGAGCAAACAGAATCAGATGAGGTGAACTAGTTAGCCAAACAAGCCAATTTTCCACTGCACTTATCTTTCTGGACCAGATGTGACTGTCTAAACCCAGCCCAGCCTGAGTAAGCCTGTGCTGTATTTTGTATTCTATTGCCTACAATTCTGTGCACCTGGAATACCTCCAGTACTGCCTAGGTGGCATGCCCCAGTTGTACTGTAAGCAGCTGCTGTGGCAGCAAAGTATGGAGAATGTTGCCCTTTAAGACAGATTATTTTTTAAAATCATATTCCTCCTTTTTTTTTTCTTTTTTTTTCTTTTTTCTTGGGTGGGTGGGGTGTGAACTTCACAGCTTTATATATATGACCTGAAAGATTCATCAATCATTTTTAGACCTGAAAAGGAAGCAGACACTGTGGAACATTAACAGGTTATTAAAAAAAAAAAAAAAAACCAACCAAAAAAAACACCAAGAGGGGGAAAAGAGAAGTGGTTTTAAATAGGCTTTGTGGTACTTGGCTATGATGTGCCAAAAGACGTCTTTGCTGTGTCTGCTGAGACAAGCAAGAACTGTGGAAAGGCTAAGAGGAACAGAAAGCATTAATATTTCAGAAAACAATGTAAATTACACTAAAATCCTGACATAGCTGAGCAAGGAGCAAACACCAGAAAACAAACAGTATTGTTCGGCTTCTCTATACTCAGAGGGCTAAGAAAGCTTGCTTCTCTTTTTTTTTTTTTCTTTTTTTTTTTTCCCTTTGCTAGGAGGATGGAAAGAACAGACACTGATTCAGGTTGGCACTTCTCTTCATTTATAATGGGCATACAGTTCTTGTAATGGCCAGGCCTACAAAGAGATCATTAAGGGGAGCAGAAGCAGCAGCAAAGCTTAAAATTCACAAGGGTGTCTCAACTTACGGAACTGCAGCAAAAGCAGCTGTGTTCAACAACTTTGCCCAGCCAGCAACAAATCTTCTGTCAAATCATGGTCCCAAGACATGGCTTCCTATTCGGTGTGACTTAACCCTACCCCACACACATCAAAATGCTTTTGTCAGAACATGTGTCGGGCTGCCTCTCCAAGGCTGCCACTCACAAAACACCTTGGGCTGCATGTTCCCATATCTGCATCAATCCTTTAAATAAAGGAAAACGATTCAAAGATATTTCATTCAATATAACTTTTCTGTCTTTCCTCTCCCCCTGCAAAGAAGCAGGTGAAGTAGTTCAGCAATGAGGGCAGAATCGAGCGACACATTCAAACATTCCGGTACTTAAATATGGGGTGAGGCAATAAAGAGTGTGTTGCCCATGCAGTTGTAGTATCACTGGAGATTCTGTGGGCCATCTGGGATGAGTGTGACACAGGACACTGCCTCCCCTCTGGACCAGAGCCTGGGCTAAAACTGCTTGAGCATTTTTAAAAGTACCAATGTTAAGGTGCCCGAAAAGACCCCCAATACCCTGTCAGTGTACTCAAAGAGGCAGTTTTCCACTGGCTGAATACACTTACCTACTGCTATGGAAGATGGTCTCAGTAGTCACGACACCTTCACGGAACTGGAAAATTAGACCCTGGACCTAGTGGATATTCAAACCCTACTGGAGTGGCAGCATGACGCCAAGCAGCCTACATCCTAGTGGCTAAAGTGGCATTCAAGACTCAATTCAGCTGCCTTGAGAAAGAAACACACTATAACTTTAGATGCCCCAGATGTCCAGGACCTCCCACTGAAGCCTGCAGATATGATCCAGAAAGCCTCACCTTTCAGAGCTCACCTTTCAGAGTTAGTGACAAGAAGAGGAGGAATAGCTAAGAGCATTCAAATGGCACCAGCTGTCTGTGTTTACGGAAGGAAATCCCAGCAGACGAAGCATAATGAACTAGTCATTTGGCCAAAGGCACATGGGACTCTAACAGCTGTCCCTGCTCCACTGATGAATAAACTCCTGACTAGCTGTGACTGGATCTGGTGGTGGCTAGATCTTGTGAGAGCAGGACTCTGCTTATGTGCAGACACTTGCATTTGAACACACAAAATTTGGTATATGTGTAAACCTAAAGATTAATTTTCAGCCTTTCTAATTATTTTGCTATTATGTCCTAAATGCCAAGGGAATTTAAGCATCCAAATAACTGTTAGGCAGTGTTAAGGCCATGGATTTCTTGTGACCTACATCAAGTATGTGTCCCTTACACACCTAAGTGAGGTACAGTTGCCAGGAATGCTTTGGGGGTCACCAGATCCTGGGCAGATAAAGCAGGGTGTGTGGCAGTTTGACAAAATCACTGAATGGGCTGCCCCATGTGAAGTTAGATGATCCTGAGAAGGACATCAGATGCATATTAGTCACAGTGCAAAATACGAACCTCCATGAAATGCACATACCAGAGCACTTTCTAATTGCTTTAAGTCAGTACATTCTTCTTTTATTATTGATGGTAAGACAAAATGAAACCAGACAGAAATCAGTCAAAGAAAGCCTGTGAGCTGCCCTTCAGAGCTATCCTTAGCTTCTTATAGACAGCTTGCAATAAAGAGCTGCTAACCCTTCATAAACAAGGAAAGCAATCCACATGAATATTTAGCAATTTCAGATCACTTGTAGCTACTAACAGCTATGGCCATCATCATGGATGGGATACAGAGCAGGACAATCATCCTTTCTGAGCCAGTAGTTCAATTCTTACATTCTTGCTTTTTTTAATCAACTGCACCTTGAAATTGCTGATTTACTCCTAGGCTGAGTAATTTATCTCCAGCAGCCCTTTCATTTGTAGAGACGTGTGACAGATGGAGATGCTGTTCCTTTGCAGTCCAGAGCATCCCTGCCTGCCAAGGTCTCCATCCTACTGCCTCCAGGCAGCTCTGCAGAATTATTTCCTATTCTGTCTTTAGTGATTCATAACACCGTGGCCTGCAGTCTTGCATACTGGGGGAGGTAGCTCTGTGTTCTCACCACAGTAAATCCGACTGCAGGAGTCTGGATGGGATCCCCACAGCAATGTTATTTCTCGTCATGGTACTTGTGAAACAACAGGACATGCAGCTTGAGGCTGGGTATTTTGGCAATTGTGTTTGGTTCTTTGATGTTCACACACCCCCAGTATTATTCTCATGTAAACCTTCAAAGGCCACTGCTGGCAAATGAGTCTCATCTTGCGAAGCAAGGACCCATTACGCTGAGACTAAGCCCTTCCTTGGTGCAGCAAAGCATCTGTTGTCTTGTGAACCTCCAGAAGCAATGCAGAGTTTATTTTCTCTTCACCATGACTTCAACAGAGAAAGTCCTTTCATCTCCCTTACTTTCACATTTATATTCCAGAGATATTTATATTTCCAGACTAATATGAACATATGCTGTCACCAACGCCAAACTTCAGTGCTGGTAGAGAATTGGACACACACAAGTGAGAGTGATGTGAAATACTCTCAAACTATATTTGGTACCAGGCATCGTGAAAGTTTGTCTTTAGTAGGCTAGACTGTGCTATCGTTACTTATTGTCTGAGCACACATGCACACAAGGAGTCCCACAGACATCAGTAGGACAACCTGGTATGCAAACTAATTACAAAATAGATCATATCCTTGTAAAGAATGTAAAAAAAGGGTAGATGCGCCCCAAATCCCTTGCAGCCTAAATATGAGACAAAGATAGTAGGTAAAGACAGACAAGAGAGAAGAGGGAAACTGTGATGCACTATTTTCTCAGGGTGCCATGCCAGCATAGAGATATAATGTCAACCTTTTTTTCAGCCTGGCAGCTGTAAAATGCACTGATAATTTTTGACAGAAATTTGAAGCAGGAAAAAATGTAGCTTTGCAAAAGCCTGCAAGGAGAGCTTCCTGAGGACAAAGCAGCAGGGGACAAAGAGTGCATCTTTAACAAAGGGTAATGGAGATTTTTACTGTAGGATGATTGGAGGCATGGGCTGCTTTTTGTAGGGTAAAGATGTGCAAAAGTACATTTGTTGCCTGCGAGCAGCCTAAGACTGCATTACTCAAGGTCAGAGAAAGGAATGCTGCAGTAATCAAGAAATTATAAGGTAAGAGCCTGAATAAAAGATTCAGATTTGTGGATGAATAGGAAATGCCATACCTTAAATGTTATGCACAAAGTACATGAGACATGCAAGCATAGCCTGGTTTAAAGGAATAATGAACAAATCAAAGAGAATGCTGGAGTTTGGTAAAATTTTAATGCTTTTTATGGGCCTGGATGTCATGTAGGCTGGAGATGTTCATGGTGGTCTAAAAAAGAGATGCAAGGAAGAATTGGAGAAGGAAATTAAGTGCTCTTTTAAACACCTCAAGATAGGCTTCTAACCTGTCTCAGAACAACAAATATGCTATATACAACAAAGGACGTCATATTTTTTAAGCAGAAAGAAATAAAAACAGCAGAATGCACTGTTAGATGCTTAATTTAGTGTGCAGCCATTCATGTCAGCAGAGGATATGAATATGTGGTGACTTACTGCTGGCTTGCAAACCCTTTCCATAGTTCACACAGTCATTGCTCTTGCTGGGGAGTATATGGAGAGTTAGGAAGTTGAAAAACTTAAATCCTTTCTGCTCCCCATGCAGCTGTGCTACTAAACAGATCCTTTGGAGTTGCTAAAATTAAAAACTATATTTTTAAAACAGTTTTAATGGATCTGTTTAAGAACTGCACATTGAATTTCTTAGCACATCATTTACTGCACAGTGGCTTTTTTTCTGGAATTACTGTGTCTCAAACTAATCTTTCATTCTGCTGTATAGATACTTGCCTGAGATTATGAACGATGGCTTGACCAACCAGATCAACAATCCAGAAGTAGATGTGGACATCACAAGGCCAGACACCTTCATTCGACAGCAAATCATGGCCTTACGTGTCATGACTAACAAACTGAAGAACGCATACAATGGGAATGATGTCAACTTCCAGGACACAAGTAAGAAGCCATTAACTGTCATTACATAACTGTAATTTTGGAACCCATTTATAAATTGGCTCTGTTGCAATGACTTACTGTGGTCTTTGTACTCTGCGCTGCTGACAACATAAAAAGTCTTTTTCTGTTCCATGAAATTCCAGTTATATAATTGTTTCTTTTGCTTCTCTTGCTTATCTTCATGTTTAATACATCCAGACACTGAAGGCTTTCCATAATGCCAGCAGTCTGATCCTTTTTCAGAAGAGCACTTAATCACCTAATTAAGTCACAGTGGGTTTCATTTGGAAGCTTTGCTGAATGAAATTTAGCACCACCAACACTTCCTCATTCCCAATGTGTTCATCCCCACTGGGGTGCCAACTAGAAGGGAGAAAAGGGATGAAAGCTGTAAGCTATAGCACTCACTCTGTTTCCCTCACTCCTTTGTGCCAGGTGACGAAACCAGCGGCTCAGGCAGCGGAAGCGGCTGCACGGACGACATCTGCCCCACCGAATTTGACTTCGTCACCACCGAAGCACCGCCTGTTGACTCAGACAGGAGGGAGGTGGAGGCTTCAGCCACACAGCCTGGCTGGTCACTGCAGACATTGCTCGTCATCTTCCTCAGCCTTGTACTGCAGAGACAGTGGAGATAATCCTGGATCTAGTCAGAGAAACTGTGTTTTAGCTACAGAAACAGCCTACTTTCTTCTTTTCTTATACTCTTGGACAATGAACCATGCCACAAACACTTGCAGTTTTCTACAAGATGGCAGTTATTGCAACCTGCTTCCCATTTTAGTTTTCCCAAAGAGTACCAGGTGCCAGACTGAACTGCTTCCTGCTTTTTTCAGATATCTCTGAAGACAATATCCACTCTTGTGAGAATTCTTTCTCAATCCTTTATTACAGGAGACTTTCTGAGCTTCATTTCCTTTTATGCTGCAAAAGGGAAAAAAGATCTTACAGTATGTGTTTTCCCCAGTGAGAAAAAAGATGGGGGAAGAAATCAAGAAAGTTTTCTTTCTGAATCAAGCCTGACTCAAGGCTGCTGCATTTCAACAGAATATCAACAAAACAACATAAAAAAAAAAAGACAAGAAAGGAACAAAAAAAAATGCAACTATTCTTCACTGACAGCCAGTTTTCCTTTAGGAACTTCTGTAGGATGATTCAGGTCATCAGAATGATCACTGTTATAGGGGGAAAGGCTGGATTTTTTTTCCCCAACACTAAAAAAGTATGTCTCAGCAGTGAATGTCTTTCACTCCATCTGCCAAGCACATCAGATTGGTATGAAGGTAGAGAAGCTGAAAAATAAGTTTATCTTTTAGTATGGTAGTAGCTCCACTAGCTTCAGAACGTCATGTTACAGTTGCTTAGGATTTGAATCTTAACGCCCAGTAAAAATATGAGTAGTAGCACGATTTCACCTAGTTTCTTTTAGGATTTATCCATGTTATAGAATTGTCAGAGTTTTCCACTTAGCTCACCCCTGTGAGCTCACCAGCCATGATGGTAATGTTAAACAACTCTCTTGACCCCTCACGGGCTCAGACAGAAAATAATCTCTTGTGATGTAATCTTTTTCCTTTTGTTACTGTTCTGACATCGATTAGAAGTTTTTGCTACTATGTCCATTACCCTACCAAGACAGCAATTCTCTAATAGACTAACAGCAACCACATCAGTAGTGTGTTTCACACCTAACTACATCTTTCATATCAGTTAATTTCAGTGTCGCAAGGATTTCTTCTACAAAATTTCAGATCAAACAAATATATAGTACTGACATGGAGATTTCTTTCACTTTTTTAGTCTTAGTATGATCATCTATTTTTATATATAAATATATATAAATCACAGATTTTAACTTCTTAATTACAAGCTCAGGGTTGACACTTCTTTATAAGAAAAAAAATGTTTGGTCAACCAACTCTTCTTTTTTTGCTGCTCTGAAAAGTAACCCTTTAATGACTGGTGAGCATGAAAATCAAAGAAGAGAATTTTTTACATATCCAGTTGTCCATTTCCTAACAAGTTTGCAGGTTGGTGGAGAAAACCTCTCTCATATGTGTGTATTTGGTGGAGGGGTGGGGGGGAGCATGTGAGTTTGTATGATAGGCCTAGAGAAGGACATGGATGTTAATTGTGATGGTAATTGTACTTCAGATTCTTCAAGGATACATTGCTTTAATAATCATTGTCTAAATGGCTATGGTCTGGGATAGAGTTTCCCTAATTTGCATCTGGTCATGAAACCCAAGATGGAAGCTGTTTAAATCCTGGACGAATGTGTGTCAACAATTAGACATCAAAATCTTCCTTCTTCTATCAACCACAGACAAAGGATTTTCGGGGCAGTTCTATGTGGTGTTGAAATGATTTGCCATAAATTTATTTCCTGATTCTTACATTGACTCTGGAAATGGTATATATAAATTGTGGTAACACTGTAAAGCCAGCCAACCACATTCCAATTTAGCAGCAGAGCAGGTAGATCATATCCTTTGCAATCGCTTTTTCTTGTCAAATTATAATTAGCTATCGATTTAGGCATGAAATTAAAATAGAAAACACACAGCACGTTAGCATAAAGTATACTTAAGCACTTTTACCAAAAAGTATTTACAATCTATTTATATAGTATGTCTAATAACAAAAAGTATAAGTTTTGAGCCACTTGTATTCAATTCCTTTTCTTCCCCATTTGTTTACTTTGAAATATAATGATAGATAGCATCATAGAATCGTGGAATGGTCTGGGTTGGAAGGGACCTTAAAGATAATTTAGTTGCATCCCCCCCTGCCATGGGCAGGGATGCCATTCACCAGATGAAGTTGCTCAGGGCGCCATCCAGCCTGGCCCTGACAGGTGGTCTGTTCTTCTGGGCCCAGATTAGAATGTCACTGTCTAAGCATACAGATCACACGTGTCTTACATGTGTAAGCATAGCAATGCTTCCCGCTTCTCCAAATGTTCCTCCTGGATCAGGTCTTCTGATTGAGCATTTACTGTGTCCAGGAAGTTTAAGCCAATTCTCATAGGCTTTTTCTTTTGCCCTTGTACAGCAGGTATCAAGCAGAAGGTCTTTGCTTCTAATTTTTTTCCTGAAATTGCACATGTTGTTTTCTACAAGGAGAACCCTTTAAAAATCTCCCCTGATCCATCTCTTTCTACCCATCTCCACATCCTCTCTACATCCTCAGCAACTTTGTTTCAAGAGAAGTTGTTTGATTTTGATTTCTCTGGTTGTGTGTTTATTCAGTGGTAACTGATTCTATTTCCATCTGATTATTATGGATCTGAAAGACAGGCAAAAGTGTCCAAGCCCTCTGATGCAAGTTCTCTGTTGTACTTGCTCCACACTGCTAGTGAAGGAGCTGATGGACTCCTCAGGTTGTTGTGCTAGTCTGGGCACACATGTAGGTGATCTGATGACTGTTTTCAGCTGGTGCAGCCAAGGTGTGTGTCCAGGGTGCTCTCATCTATTTGCAGACCTCCATGGACTTTTGGACAAGGAGTAAGTTGGATTCTTTTGGACAAGGAGTAAGAAAGAACCTGGGGTTCACTGAAGGCGCTCGTCACTGGAGGAGCTTGCCCTGCTCTTCTTGAACTGGATCTTATACACTGCTGCTCAAACAACACACCAGCTTAATCTTTGCCAAAACATGATTCTTGCAGGAGTTCTGCCAGAAATTTTTTGTCTTCCACATTATTATTTCTCCTCTTATTTTTCTACTATGCATGGTGATATTTTATCAGGAGACAGAGATGCCTTTGCGTGAAGTTACTGTGTATACATTTCTTTAATAGTCCCTAAAGGTTGAATACACTCTTCATACATTGCATTTTTCTGAGATTAAGAGAGCTATTACATCTACAGAGAAAATGAAATAGGGAATGAAGGAGAGAAAAGAAAAGGCATTCATGTTCATAAATGTGAGAATCTACATAATTTCCAATTATTCTATTCACACATTCTTTGCATCCAATAGCTCTTCTTCTGAGGCAATTTTTTAGTGTGCCACAATTTCAATATTTCTCTTCTGTTAGCAGCAGATAAAGTAAGAAATTATAAAGAAGACAATTACATGTTCAAGAAAAAGGAGCTAAGTCCTAAGGAAAAGTCCTTTGATTGTGTAAACCCTCTATGCTGCGCAATCTAGAAGTTCTGTTCTTCACATATAATGTTCTTTTAAAGTGGAGGCTAATCAAAAATTAGATGTAATTAATTACATAACTATTGCTGTATACCCCTGTGAGGTTCTATCTTTTCAATGTTAACTGAATTGTTTTTGCATCCTCCCCAAATTTTTCATGTTCATTGTACTGCAGATTTTTCTACTGATGACTCAGTACATCGTACTGTAAATGCAGTGCAGACTCCCTGGACTCTGGCCAAGCTTAGGCATTTCAAAAAAAGACAATCAGAAAAAAATGAAAAAAGAGAATAGAGATTTCCTGCAAAAGAGGAAGAGGAAAGGAAACTGCATCTCAGTGTTCTGGTAAGGGTTGATCTATCCCAGTTCCCTAAGAGGCATCATAGACCTCTGTCCATGGAAAGCTCTGAAAATCTGAGTCTCAGATGCACAAATCATCCCAGTTCTGTGGAACTTTTTAGGAAAAATTGTTCCCACAGATGTGTAAACCAGTTCGAGCTGCTTCCATGTAAAATGGCTTTACTGTGCATGTGACTGGGCAGTGGCACAGATTGCTCAGACAGGCTGTAGAGTCTCCCTCACTGGAGATATTCAAGAACCATCTGGACACAATCCTGTGCCATGTGCTCCAGGATGACCCTGCTTGAGAAGGGAGGTTGGACCAGATGACCCACTGTGGTCCCTTCCAGCCTGACCCATTCTGTGATTCTATGATTCTATGAGCTGGAGCTGTTCTTGGAAGGTGGGCTCTATGTGCAGTGTCTCAGCAGGCAGCAGTTGCCTTCAGTTTACTAACTGATTTTGAATCATTATCAAATGTAACTATACTTATTTGCTGAAACTTTTATTACTTCAACATAAAAAATAAATTACAGCACTGATGCAAATTGTGGTTTTTGTTTTTAATTTGCTTCCAAAGATAACCCATTAGAACTGAATACAGAAAATTTTAGAATGATTATGCAGGTTTCCATAGATTTCATTACGGATATTAAGAAGAAATCCACATTTCAAAGACCACAAAACTATTTTTACTATATTAACTCACAAATGTTCAAACCTGCTAGAGGAGAATGGATTTAACAGTGGAATGTCACATAAAATTGAAAAAAGCCATAATTTTAAAGGGAAATTCATCAGTCAAAGGCTAAGTCTTAGTGTCAGTACTGAGATTATGTTGTCAAAACATAATAGACTCAGCAATGCCTACTTTCAAGGAAAATAGGGCAGGTGATGCACTGAACATGGCAATGTTTTCATTACAACTACTCAGACGGACTGTGAGGATCATATTAATATGTGTAATTATGACCCTTTTTGGATAAGATAATGATAAAGACCAGAGTACCATGGTAACAGGGTATGTGAAGGATAAATGTTATGATAGTAACAATTTCCTCATCTGTTAAGCAGTATAGGAGATATAATGGAGAATAAAAACTTCGATTTTTAAAATAAAGTTCTAACATTGGGCAAGAGTGATGGTCTCAAATTAATTCAGTCTGAACATTTTGCAACAGTCTGTCCTATTCAAATCTGCTGACCAATACAAACAACCGATCACTTGAGGGTAATTTGCCAACATAACATGAAGTGCTCACTTACAGTACTTATTTACTTTTTCTACTAAGCTGAGTATATAGTTTATGATTCTGATTGTGCATCATATGAGGTCGTAAACAGACTTGTGCATTGCACCTGTGTGAAATCCTGGTGCCATGACAAAACAAATGGGAGCTTTGTCATTAACCAGGATTTTGACTATAATCAGGAAGAAAAAAATTAGTCCTTTTTTTCTGGAAGCTGTTCATATGTTGTTTATTTCTGACTCTTAATAAAACAATACCACTGTCCATAAAAGAAGTGACATTAGCATTGTCACCTGCAAGTTTTCAACCTTTACTCCAAAGCAGTTGCAGCCTTTCTGACTGATTTCCCCACAGCTGAGGTCTCTGGACTTTCCTGGAGTTCAAGAAAGACATATGTGTTTGTCCATAGCTTAAAGTCTACACAGTTAAATCAAATAATTTGAAGAAATTGGATTGGTATTTCAGTCTGCTCTTATTTCACCTTTATATTTAATTATGTAGCACTGATAATTAACAATTTAACACACATGAAAGGCTTTTGTTTCACGCTGATTAAAAAAACCTTCTTCCTTTTCCTCCTCTATTCTGCCACCAAGAAATCTGTGTGGTTTAATACTTAAAGCAGTTGGCAGCATCTGGTGTGTAGTTTGTTTATTACATTCAGAACAGCTGCATTACTAAGAGGAGTTGTCTTTTTCTTGAGAGGGAATAGGGAAAGAGTGTGTCCATTCATCATTAGCAAAAAAGATGTACAGAATGTTGACTATTTATCTTAGATATAGTGGAGGTCCATCTGTCAGCATTTCTGAAGATGTTTTAAAGTCAAATTTCCAGGGAAGACAAATCTACTCCCACTAAAACATAAATCAGTATGGCTTTCTTCCATGAAAATAATACAGAATATGTGGCTTTCAGTTCCAAGCATTGAAGAAGTTAGAAAGAAATTTGATTTCTCCAAAGTGAGAAGATAGCCATTTAGGCAACTCTCCTTCTCTCATCTCCTGCATCTCTTTTGTAGCTCTCCAGGGCTCTCCTGAGCCCCCACACAGATCGTCCAAAGCAGGGAGCCTCCTAGGGAAGCAAGTTGTCTCTGCCAACAATGGAGGGTTTTTTCCCAAGATGAATAGAAAACGCCTGAAGAATGAGTCAGGGCAGAGTGACTTCAACAGTGAGACCCAGCAGATATATATGACTATGGGGGACAAACAATAAAATCAGGTGAGGGACAGCTGGAGCTCCTCACATCTGTCCAGCTCTTCTTTTCAACCTACTGCCTGGGAATTTTCAGTGTAGTCTGATTACCTACTCATGGACATAGAGAAGGCGTAAGTATTGCTTCACAAGTCAGCAGTTCTTTGGTAGTCTGCTGCAAAGTTTCTCTCTCTCTTCTCATTTTCCTGGTAGACTGTCTAATTCTGTATCTTTCAGACTCTGAGGAAGAGCCTACAATCTAAAACAAATTTCTGTGTGTCAATAGTCAGTTTTTCATTCTTAAAAAGTTTTATTTAGGCACAAAATTGTTCACATGTCTCATAAATAAAACTCAATTTCATTATGCATCTAGTGAGTTTTCTTCTCCAGCTTGAAAATTACATTCAGAGAAGACTTTGGAGAAAGCCCAAACTCCATTAACCCTCTAAGTTTCTCAGAGGTCTCCCAGGTTCCACTAAATATCCCAAATATTAGGTTACAGGTAGACAGTGCCCCTTCTCATCCCTCCTCCTCACTCCTCACCTCAAAGTATCATCCTGGCCTTGAAAACCTTTCAAAATAAGTATTTCATAATTTCAGCCAGTATATTAAAAAAACCAACTTTTGCCTTCGTGTTTCCTGATGATAAATAATTTGAACTAATGCTTCCTGTGTGCCACATGTCCTATCTGTCTTTGAGTCACCAGTGTTGGCTATGACAATTTTCTTCTCCAGGCTGAACTGTCTTTTCTGTCATTTTTAGCTCAGTGGATTTTCTATCTCCCTTCACCAGATTTCTGTGCCTTTGGTAGCAACTAAAGCTTCTATTTTCAAACAGAGGAAGCAGCAACAGGGAGATTTGGTCCAGTTATTTGGGAGGTTTCTATTGGGCTTTATCAAACCCCACCTTTAGCTTTTATTCTCTATTCTAAACATGCCTGTGTGGATGTATGTTCTGGATTATCTGACATAAATGCTGCTGACTCTTTTTTCCATCTATTATTAGAGTTTATAGATTATATTTTGGGTTATTCATTCAACTGTGGCAAAATTCTACTTCTTTCTTGTAACTATAGCCTGAAATTTCTGTTTTGTTATCATCTGGTATGCTGATGAGCTAGCAAGGCCAACACCAAAGATCTTGTGGATTTTCTATAGCAAGATCAACTGAACGGGCAACAACTTCTGGAAACAATTCATATTGCTTCTGCAATTGATTATTTTGAGGTCTGGTGTTGGATATTTTTATTTTGTTTTATTTTATTTCATTTTATTTTATGTTGTGGGCTTCATTTCATTTACTTCACACATTGGCTACATGTATGTTGCATTGTACACATGTAATGCAACAACAGATCAATTTTTTCAGTCTTTAGATCACACAGAAGATTTTTAAGCAGTTGGTTGATCTTAGGGTTTCTTTTAAGAGCTACAGAGTCTCAGATCAATCTCAAAAATTTGCCCAAAGAGTAGTCAGAGGTCTTCAGATTTCAGCTTTATGGTATTAGTTCAGTTTGAGACTCCAATAATATTTTGTAAATAATTTGTGAATATGTGTGTGTACTTGAGTGGGGAGAAGGGACCATTTACATCTCTGAAATATTCTGATACTTTTTTTCAACTTCTGCCTAATCTGAACACAAGTCTACAAATGAGGAATTCGCATTCAGATGTTCAGGGAAGTCAAACCAAATCAATTGATGGACATTTATAGACAGACTTCCCCCACGTTACTTTTCTTTTTTTTGCTGATGAGCAACATAATTTAATTTCCACTAGCAATTTTGTTACATTTCTCAAATTCAAAGAAAGGGTGTTGTTTAAGTAGGTCGGATTTCTTGGTTTGGATATCAATTGACATTTATACATGTTTGTTAAACTTTTATGACTCCAGACATATGAACATTGCTTGAAAGCATGCAAATTGTTAGCTCTGGTTTTTATGCTGTATTTCTAGATTAGTACTTAACATAGCTAAATGTGAATTTATAGAGATGATATATGAATGCAAATCAAGTTTCGAATAAAACTAGTTTTAGAAATGGGGTTGGGTTGAAAAGATATTATTAAACTTTAAACCTGCTTTTCTACTGATCTGGTTCTAACATTTCAGCTTAATCTGGCACAACAAAAACCTAAAACCAGTTTAGAGCTCATACCTGAAACTAAATAGTAGTTTCAAATTTGGAGGTTTCCAATCAAAACGAAAGTTAGCGAAAAATCCCAAGTTCTCCCATCTCCAAGCACTACTTACAAAGACAGAATATTTAGCAGCATATGGCAGTGTGTGTGTATATATATAGCAGTATATCAAGGCAGGGTTTGAACTTTTAAGGGAAAGATTCTTTATGGCTTTGTAACTTCAGAGAAGTATTGTACCACAGAAATAGACAGAAAGAGAAAAATATATACAATCGTTTTGATACATTTGTGAAATAGGTTTCACAGAACCTGATATTTTTTGTGCAAAATGCCTTAAATCACTTTATGTAGGGCTAATGCAATTGAATTTATTTCTGTATATAGCCTTTTATAGTAAATACTTCGGATGCAACACTAGACTTTTCTTTCCACTGCAATGATATACAGCCTTATGATTGCTAACTATACCAGAGAGACAATGAAAGCTCTGTTTACTAGCTGTGAATGCGCTTCCAGTCCACTTATAGACTGAGAGCTTGGAAGCAAGAAGTGGTTACAGTGCCAAGAGCACCAAGACCTTCCTGATGGGCAATGCCTACATTCTCTCAGTCCTTTGCAACTGACTCTTTTTCCTCTCATGCCATCTGTCTTCATGAAAACTGGCTGCAACTTAGGGCCTCTGATCATCCCACCAAGCACTTCAGGGAGCACATTGCCCCTGTAGATCTCTAGTCAGTCGGCAGAGATGGGCACCTCCATACCTGGGAAGGGGCTTACCTCCCTTCCCAGCATAGGCTGCCAGGGATGACAAGGTTTGTCATGGAGAAATCTCACTTAAGTGCCTGGAGGAGGTAGATGCCACTAGTGAGAAAAGAGGTCCAGACTTCACCCAGACTCTCTCCTCTGCTTTTTTTTTTTTTTTTTTTTTTTTTTTTTTTTTTTTTGGTTGGTCCAATGATGCCTCTTCTTCACACCAGGGCTGGAGTGAGGAGCCTGGAGAGGAATTCCACCTGGAGAAGTCACAGTACAATGACTTTGTTTCTGGGCCAAACCAACCCTGGTGTAACCAGATGTACAACCAACATGTGTTTGTTGGTCTGAATGCTGCCTGATGCTGCTGTGTTTGTAGTCTTACTTATAAGACATTGGAACCAGTCAAATATCCTAGATTCCAGCAGGAAAGAAGACTGCCTTCAATGCACATATGCACAAGGGATGGAGCCCAAACAGGTCTTTTCTGAAATCCCAGATGTATTTGCAAGGCTGGTGAATGTGGAAACTTTACAGTGCTAAAGCCAGTTCAGACAGACAGAAAGGATGATGACACACATGGCCAAAGGACAGGAAGAAAATTAATGCAGTGCCTCAAGGAGTGAGAATCTGCAATAAAGATACCCTTTGGGTTGAATCATTAATGCACTTAATTGTTTGTCAGTCTCAGCCCTTACTGCATCAGTGAAAGGAAAGTACACATCTAAGAGGTCGGTAGAGAAAGCAAGGTTTATACCTACAGGTTAATGCTGACAAACCACTAACACACCTCTTAAAAAATAGCTGAGTAGTGTGACAGAAAAAACTCCTTAAAAGCTGAACAATAATTAAGCACAGCTTCATCTGTATCCCCCTCCATCTCTTGAGACTCCAATGAGAAAATTATTTTTCTTTCCCTAGAATACTTCTTGAGGGGTTGGTACTTGAAATGTGGCAGAAACCAAAAGCCCTAGCTATGAAGCACCCATTTCAGTCCAATATTCTAGGCCTCCTGCTCTTCCACTTTGTTTTCATTTTGCATTTCTGAGAACTGCATATGCACATAGTGCATGTGAGGATGCATCTCTCTCCCTGTATGCATATACACACATATATGTATCTCTACAAATACAATCACAGACCAGTAAATTTCAAGCACATATGCTATAAGAGAGTATTGGAAAGGCTCCATTTACCACAATACTAGACATAGACCTAATGAGAAGAATCCCAGCCAGGAACTTGTGCTTTAAATATGTTTATACCTTGTGTCTCTATAAGTGTTGATGAAATTTTCTGAAATAACTGGAAATGAGTGAGCCTGCAGAACTTAATTTGGCAACATCTGCTGCTATTAGTAAGGAACAGATAAAACCCACAATTTTCCAGATAAAAACAGCAACCTAGATGGTATTTTGGGGCTTTACTGATACAAATTTCATTATTCCTTGGTTTCTATTTGCACACAAAAAACCCTGTAAAAGCTCACCAAGCTTTTCGGAACCCCTACATCCTTCCTTTCAGGCTACAATAATTGTTAAATGATGACTTTTCTACACTTATGGAAGCATGTTCTTTAAAAATGAGTTGGGTAAAATACTGGTGATCAAAACCACCATCCTAGTTGGTGGTTTTTTTTTTTTTTAAAAAGTGAATTCAGAATGCATGGAAACTGGATCTTACTTCTAATGATATCATCTGGCCCCCCTTAACTGAATTACAGATTTATAATCATACTGCCACTGTCCGTCACCCAAGAATGACATGACACAATACCCAACGGATTACCCCTGCAGCAATTGGGTCTTTTTCATTTCTTTCTTCTCCACATACTTTCCTCCAGGAAGTTTTGATTAGTAGAAATGCATTCATATTTCCCTGTGGATAAAAAGAAGGGAAGTGTTTGACATTTTCCAGGCAATCTCAGACGATACTGCTCAGCCCACTGCTTTTCTGTTTCCCCCGAGTCTTTACTAAGTCCAGTGCACAACAGCTAATGTGGTTTTCACAAAACAATGATCAGTAATGTAAATACCATTCCTTCCCTCAAGATTTATAATGAATTATGTGTTTCTTAAGCTTGTTTCTCTCACAGTTTTTCATGTTAAAGATGATATTTGGAAATCACAGGACAGTTAAAACATAAACCATTGTGTTTCTGTTCGTTACTAAGAAAAGCTTGACTGCAGGGATATTTTGTTGGCAGGGTTGTATTAACAGTCATTTACATGCATTAACATATATATGTGTATATATGTAGAGCTGCACCTGCTTCTTTCATATACCTTAAAATTACTACCAGATAATGAATGTCCTCCAATTAAACTCATTTTTTGTATTGCATCTTCCTGAAATATAGACATTAGAAGACCTTGCTGCTCAGCCAAGGCAATTTTGCCTGGTACAATATTATGTTAGTAGACAAAGGCATTTGAAAAAGTCATGCATTTTATTTTCTGAATCAATACTTCTTTTGCTGCCTATTGAAAAGTCCTTTCTTTGTGCTTACAACACATCTGAAAGCTAGAATAGGATTGTAATATTCAGTAATAGACTGAAACAATAACTAGCATTCTTAAAGATTAATTTTAATTGCCCTGCCTTCTGCCTGCAAACATTATCCACATAATGCTTTTCAGACAGATTGTACCTTGTTAGTTTCCCTGCTTCATGGTATACATATATTAATGAATATGTATTTCCACTGGTGACGGTGTAAGGCAAGTTATTTCTCTCATAGTGTTATTCTACTGTTTATTCATGTGCATATTTTAAATTTGCAATGGCTTGTTGGAAAGTCTAATTGATTGTCACTGACTAATAGCCAGAGTTTTCTTTTGTTAAGACACCATTACATAAAATTCTGATCATTACATGAGAATTCACTTCTGATTGTTAGATCTAAATTATATTTTTTCAAAATCACAGTAAACTCCTTATCAATGAATCTCCACTAAAACATTGTGTTAAAAATGTCAGAAAACAGTTTTTCCAGTTGTCTTCATAATAAGAAATAAATAGACTTTCTGAGTTAAACAAGAAAATATATTGACCTTTATATGAATCTTGCCATAATCGGCAAAACATTAAAATATACAACTCACAATTCACTAACTCTCTAGGCAGAGAGAGCATTAGCTCAGCTAGAAAATACCAGGTTGCTCATCAGGGAAGTCTTACTGATGCAACACACAAAGTCACTTGTAGACCATCTACTGCAATGGTCTGCAATCCTATGGTATCTACAGGATACCTATAGGTATCCTATAGGTACCATATCTACTGTGAGATATAGTAGAGAGAGTGAAACTCTCTGCTTCCCAGTGCCATGAGATTTCAACTGTCTATACAATCAACAGACAGAAACAGGGAAACACACGCTTTCCACTGGCTGTAGCTACCTATTCTGTACATTACTCTGACTTCTCTCTGTTGACAGTAAAGGGTATTCTTGGTCTGGCATCACAGCATGACAAGCTCTGTGACTGATTCATTACAATCTTCAGCTTAGAAACCTTCAAATACATGCACAATGCCATAGGAGGTGGTTTGCACTCAGCCCATTAATCCAAGTATTAAGAGAGAGGTGGTCAGAAGTATTTCTTTTTGGTGAGGTAACTAAGTGTATGGATTAAGACTTCCCAATGTAACTCATTTGAATTCAAAGTTTAGAAGTGTTCCAGCAACTTGGACAATGTAATTTATGCTGTGTGAGGACTATGCAATGGAGGATCAGAAACACCTTCCCCGGCCTCTCTGGTCTTCCTCCCAGTGAAGCCAGTGAGAGTTTGCCATTGGCTCCAGAACCAGGAAAAGCACATCTAACAAGTCTGATATTAACCATTTAAATCTGTGTTTATATCCTCAGCGTCTATCTCTCAAACAACACTGGTGACACTTACTAGTGCATCATTACAACAGAAATAAAGTGTGGGACTATCTTTTACACTGTCACTTAATATTCAGTACTGTATGTATATATCTACTTGACACCTCAGTGAAGACTTTGACATGCCTTATTCATTCTAGTTATTTTTATGGTATTGGTTTTGTTAGATTGCTTTCCCATGTAAAGAATAAAACTATAACTGTTCTGATTTAAAATTGTCCAATTCATTTTTATCCAAGTTTTGTTAAATATAAATCATGTTCATCAGTTTTTTCTCATTCTCATCACCCTTCACTCACACTAGGAAGGCAATGCATATTGGTGGTTTAAAAACAGGTATTTGATATTCTCTGATGGACTACAATAAACATCTGAAGTAAGTACCTGCCTCATGTCTTGTGGTTTCTTGTCTGCAGACAACAAAAAGTGCTCTCTGCAGACCAGCAATGTTAATCTTATGATTGCCAGCTACTGGAGAATCATGAGGTTAAATGAATCTTTAAAATAACTTATGAGGACTTCATTCTACAGTATTCTCTTCTCAGCTGGCACATTTATGTGCCCTAAAATCTGTTAGAAAAGTGAAAAATATAATGGAAATGTCCAAAGTCATGATAGGATAAATTTCAGGCAGGAGTCCTTTATTTACTCTTTTGCAAAAGGTGAGATCTATCTATGTCTATACATAAAATACTTCTAAAAATTATACTTGATTGTTATTTTTACTTACTTATTAGATCTAAATCAATCATATCAGGAGCTAATGTAATAGTAGTATTTTATTGAAATAGTTGAACACCTTTTTTTTTTTTTTTTGATTAGACTGCTCATGATCCAAGAGTCTTAAAATGTAAATCAATCTTGGTCTTTAAGAAATGTAGGATCTGGCAAGTTAGAGGGGTCTCTTTCTCCTTTTTAATTTGGCTTATTCTAATTCATTCAGTGGAGTCTAAGATTTCATATTAGGTTTTCAAACTGTCAGTGCAGCCTCTTTAAAATTCTTCTGTTGATTATGTTTCAAGTTTAAGGGGTTTGTTCAGATGCCTACATATTGCTATCTGGCATCACTTGAAATAGTTTGAGTTATCCAAGGCATTTGCCCAGAGCCAGCAGACATGACACAGGACCTGCAGAGCCCTGCATCCTTCCAGACTGGCAATTAGTTGTCCAGGTGGGATGGTCTCAAGAACCTTGAATGAAACTAAAGGCCTATGTTTAGACAAGAGAACCAATTTCCTAAATTCAGGTGAGTTGAATCCCACTCTAACCTGGTAAAAAAATCTAGATTTGGGAAAACTAAATCTCACTCTGAGAAGGGGTTTAGTTGCTTAAATAAAGGCAATGTTGCCATTCTGGGTATGGCAGGGTTTGGTTCAGCTGCCTGTGTTTACATCTTCTAGTCCCACTGCCTTGGAATTTCTAGGATATATCAGAGAGCACTGGGCACTTTTGTGAGGCACATTGAGTCAAAGATTGCATTCAAGGTGTCTGTGTGTAGATACCTGGCAAATATGAAGAACTGCAGGCTATCCGTGGCTTCCTGGGACAGCAGCTGGAGCCAGTGCAGGGCACACTGAGCATCTCCAGTAGCACTGCATCAGCTGCCTCTGGCTACCCACACCAGCTCTCCAAGACAGAGGAAGCCTGACATCTTCTGGGCATGTCTATCATTGAACAGAGAGAAACCAGCTCATTTTAAAAATGATTCCATGAAGAAATTGTTTGGGTAGGGCTGGGAAATGTACTCCTTTCTTTAGAGTGGATTGCTGTGTTCCCCATCTTAAACCAAAACACTGCATTTTCAAGGAGGAAAAAAAATATGGTGTTCAGCCTCTGAAAAAGGCTGAAGAATGATTTCCAGCTTCTAATAATTTTGTAGTATTCTTTATCTTACTAACACAAAACAAACCTTACTGTGCATGTTTCCTGACAAGGTAAAAACAATCACTTGTCATAGAAGAGTTTAATGAAATCAACAATTTAAAATTCTGGTACTTCCTTGAAGAGACATTACCTGAAGCAGTGCATAGTGTCTTCTGTGAATCATAGAAAATCTGACAACTAATAACGTGTTTTAATTATTATTCCTTTACTGTGCACCTATGAGAAGATTCTGTCAATTAATGTTGCTTTGCTTTAAATCCTGCTGGAACAGAATGAAAATGTGAATTGCTAGAGATTTGATTCTGTTAAGTGACAAAAATTTACCTGCCTATTCAAACAGCACTGAATCCCTTAGTCTAGAAATACTATCACAACCATTTTCTCTGCCAAACTTCTGATACTTGTGTCATGACTGTATGAAACATTGAAAGTCTATTTTGATTCTTTTGTCTCATCAGAATGCAAATAAAATTCAAGGAGAATGGAATGTGAGAAAGTATTTTTAAAAGTGAAAATACAACCATCTAACTGTTTGAAAACAACAGATGCTTTTATTTGAATGACAAGTAAATGTTCCGGTCGGTTCTTTTACAATTTAAACGTGATATTTGAACACCAGCCTTAGTACTGAAATTATATTGATATACTAAATTCTGAGGCTCTGCTGAATTTATTAGCACTCTCTTGGAGTAATACACTATTGAACCTAATATTGCATTTGCATCTGTGGAATGCATATCCATTTACCTGAATGTTCAGGTAGTGTCTATGGAAAACATCAATAAATCCAAACAACTGTTGAAGTTAATCCAGGGAAAACGTTGGCCTAAGAAAATGTTTTCTGATGCATTGCTAAGCTCAGGCATACCAGAGAGCCATCAGATACAGATTCCCAGCTGATAAAAAGAATGTGCAGGTGTCGAGTTCTTGCAATATGAGGTAAATGCAAAATACCTCCCTGGGACTGGGATCTGCATGAGGAATGATGTTGTCTGATAAAGAGTGGGATGATGGCCCATTTTTGAGCAGCCCGTGTGATGGATGATGCTCACTTCTGCCATCAGCTTCACCTGTCCAAGCCCAGCCCATGGAAGGGAGCAGAGAGCTGGGCAGCCCATGCAGGCAGGAGCTCTGGGGACAGGGCAGTGAGGGAGCATGAGGGATGGAGGGGCTTGTAGAAGAGACCAGCCTACTGCAATGAGACATCTTAGATACTTATAGTTACTTCAAATAAATTATTTTATGAGATAAGGAGCATGGGAGAAAGAGGAGAGTAAAATTAAAGAAGTCCAAGAGCTACAGAATAATGGAATTAAGAGGAAAGATTTGAGGTGAGTATCAGTAAAAATATCCTTAAAGTGAAACAGATAAAGATGCCTAATCTGGCTCCTGATTTTAATTTTTGTGATGAAGTTTCTCTTTTTTGTGGTTAATGATTTTCTTCAATAATGCATGTATTTAGTTTTGATAGAGATATTAATTAATTCAAAAAAACAATAAAATTATAAATACAGAAACTTTTCAGACACCCTTTATTAGATGTTAAAAATTTCCATATTTCAACTGTAACCATGACTGTACTTAAAACAGCAGCGTAAACACGATACAAATGGTTACTACATAGGACAACTATTTGTGCTACTCAATTTATGAGGCTTCTTTAAAATACAGCCTAGGTTTTAGCATCATTCTACTTTCCCCCACTGGAATGAATATTAATGGGTAAGTTAGAGGAGGGTGAAATAGATATATTTGACAAGCAAGGCAGAAAGAGCCAAAAGGACAAGGCAAGCAATGTGGAAGAGAGGAGGGAGACTGGAGAAGTCTCTAGAGGAACAAACAGAAGTGAAATCTCTGGGCACCTCCCAGCAGAAAAGAGAACTAGGACAATCCTGCACGGCAATGCAAACATGCTAGACATTCAGACTGGATTTTTTTCTTTCCCATTTGAAATATTTGAGGGACTCCTCCCTGAAACAATTTCAAAGATCCTTAACCGTGCTCCAGGCACAACTGAAAACTAAGGGATTCTATTCCAGGGCAAGCAGCCCCACTACACA
Source organism: Anomalospiza imberbis (assembly GCF_031753505.1). Taxonomy (NCBI): domain Eukaryota; kingdom Metazoa; phylum Chordata; class Aves; order Passeriformes; family Viduidae; genus Anomalospiza; species Anomalospiza imberbis. The sequence continues at coordinate 105,986,379 of NC_089682.1, forward strand.
TTCCATGAAATGTGGAAGGAAAAAAGTCTGACATTCCCTGGCTGCAAATGGAATTTACTGACACTTTTCAGGCAAAGGCAATATTCCAAATAGTCATTTTGTTGCTCAATAAATTCCCATTCCCATTCACTTTGCTGTGTAAAACCTGCCCTTACCTTGTGTCCAAATGAAATAAATCACGGAATATTAGAGAAAGGAAGAGAGAGCAATTTTGTGAAGTGCTACTAGAGATGTGTTTTCCAGATAAAAACCATACCAATATTGAGAGACTGACAGCAACTAAAGCAAAAATGAGCATGAGACAGGCTGTTGTGATGAGCTGACACAAATTCATCTGTCTGAATAGCACAATTAAGTATACATCACAAAAGCACAACTAGCAATCCCCAGACCAAGCTAAAAAAATTAGATATAGGCAAGACTGAAACAAAAAGTACCATTTTCCCCCTCCCTTTTCAATTTTAAGTAGAAATATACATTTTATCTTTATGTTTGTCTGTCCTAGCACAGCCACCAGGGTATACTTCTTTCTTACCAGCAGATAGACATAGTATAAAGGAGCACTGAGCTCTGTAATCTCTCTCTATATGTGTCATGTCCCTGATCAAATATTTTTATTTGGGGGGTTGGTTTAAAAAAAAAAAATCCATATTAAAACAAATGCTCTCATTGCTTTTGCAAAATCAACTTATCCTAAGATTACATGTGGAAAATGTTGGAGGAAAACAAGGGCTTTTCCTTCTGTTAAAAAAATCCAGCTTCTTCTTTCCTCAGGAAAGGTTGTGCTTTGCCTTCACAAGTGGTATTTTTCAAAGCCCTGAGCTGAATTCTAAATCCGTGGGGTTTGGCACTCGGAGCTGCTGCACACATCTGCACAAGGAACAGGCTTTCTGCAGCTCACCGAGGCTCCCTCTCCAGCCTTGGGGAGGACATGCAGCCGCCTTGGGATGTGACATGCATCCCAACAGCCTTGGAGCTGCTCTCAGTGGAGCTGTTGGTTCACAGCTCCGCCAGACAGCCATGCCAAGGGGACCAGCCAGAGCACAGCGTGCCGGGCAGGAGTGCACCTGCCAGCCATGAACCCGGTTGTTGACATCGGTCCCGAGGACTGGGAGCAGATTTGATGTGCCTCTGCAAGGGCTGAGCACAGCAGCTCTCCTGGCAATGCCCTGGCCCTGCACAGCCCACTGCAGCACCATGGGAAGAAGCAGCTCTCTGGTAAGGTCTCTGCATCCTGAGCAGCTACTGATCACGGGATGGCAGCATGGATAAGCAAGAGAGTGAAAAAAATTGCTTATACAACTGGGCTGGAGTTTGGAAATCTCTGGTAAAAATGAAGAAGAAACCCAATGAAGAAGGTTTAATAAGCACTTCAGGCTCTATCTGGAATTGGTGGCACCTAGCCCCAACAAAGCCACCAGCCTCATTGCTGACAAGAACAGCTTCTGAGCATTTAACGTGTTTAGCAGCTTTTCAGTTAACTCAAGCAGAAGAGGAAACTGTGAGACTCTTACGGATACTTGAACAATAATGCCTCCACATAAATATGAAGCCACTGAAAGATGTTTTCAACAAGGAGGCATGCAGAGAGAAAAAAAAATGAAAGAAATTTCAGGAGACCTTCTTCTAAGTCAGAAATTTTAAAAATCTGGTAAGAGACAGAATAGACTAGAGATGGATGGCAGGGAAACAGGCCTGGAAGCAGCCTGGATGCAGCAATGAAATCACCCAGTGAAGGAAGCTGCAAGGGAGATTTTGTGGCCTTACCCCTGAACATTTAAGCCTTTGTCTTCCAGCCATACATCCACATAACACAACTCACCATTTCCAGAACAGACAGCTGAGCTCTCTGCTACACAGCTGCAGAAAATCAGGAGCCACAGAGGGAGATCCATGACAGGAAAAACGATGGTGATGGAGAGGATCTTTTTAATCTAATCTGTGAGAAAGCCTGAGGACAAAGATAAGGGCTGGAGACCCCGTGACTGCCTCCTTTATTCAGGCACTTGGAAGTGCTGCCAAGGGCAATGGCTGCAGTCCACCCATACTTTCTTTCCCTCCTGCCTGTTGAAGTTGCTCCAGGGCTCATCAGTTTGTCAAGAGGCCAGAGAGAACAAGGCAGTGAAGGAAGGAGAGACAAACAGGGATGGTTTACATGATGTGGAAGAGAGCTGACTGCTTATTTGGTTTCTAGTGAAAAGCTTGGTGTGTTGAGATTTCTCGCTCTCACAGTCAGATTTACTAGCTTTGCCACTATCCTGGAAAACCCATGTGTCCTGGCTCATGGACAAAAGAGACGTCTGAAGTGGGAACACATGGCAATGGTAACATCATCATAAGTGCAGACAGGATTCGTGAAGAAGATCAGAATAGACAAAATAACCTGCAGATTCTGCAGCGAGATGAATACCTGAAGCTTTCTTTTCATATTTCATCCATACCCTGCTGGTCTTGGAGCATGGTTTTGGATCTATACAGTGCAATGGTTTATATGTTGTCTTAATTTGTGTAGAGGTACTTTTGCTGTCCATGGAAGAGAAGGTGAGCGCCCCTTCACAAGAAGAAGCTGGTGTGTAACAAAGATGTGCAGCATTGGTACCACTTTGTCTGACCACCCAGGTCTTGGAAAGCCCAGTTTCAGTAAAAAGCCCTGGATAATGAATATCTGCTGTCTCTCAGCTGCAGGAGCACTGAAGCAGAGCAGGATCACAGACACAGCTTTGTTCATAACCTGACTCAGTGCAGGCACCTGTGTGTAGGGCAAATCACTGACTGCATGCCCTGCACAGCAGGGCACAGCCAGTATTTCAGGAAAAAGAGTTTCCTTCCTGGTATCAGCCTACATGCCTAGTTCTGTGAGTGTACACCTTCCCTGCTAAATTTAGCTGACAGTCTTTCAATCTGCTTCTTTTCTTTCTCTTTTCTGCCATCACAAGCATAGGTATGTGTCTGCCCCAAAGGAAAGTCAGTAATGGTATTGCAACTTAAAATTTTACAGTAATAGCCATGAGACATGGTAGCTTTATGTCACTTCTTTCCTAAACCAGGACAAAATTGGAACAAATTCCATTTCAAGCATTTAGCTAAACAGACAGGAATGAGATTCAATTTCATTCAGAAAACAGGGTCTCACTAATTCCTTAAGAATATTTTCATGATTATCATTTTCACAAAAGCACAGGCCATGGCTGACAGAGATGATGTGGCTTTCATCAGCTTACTACAGTGTCAAAATTTAGGCACCTAATCTACTGAGTGACTCAGAAGGAGGCATTAGCTGTCCACAGATCCAGTACAGCCAGGTGAGAGAGCAATTAACTAGTGACCAGACAGCATTAAACTCCTCAGAAAGATGATCCACTCAAAAGCCCTACATGCAAAGCTGCATGGGTCTAGCTAACAAAAAAGGCTGAGGAAGGGATGTTTTTGAGTACTTCTTCTCCAGAGATCAAATATCTCATTTGTAGCTCCTGTGTGCATTTTCTCAGAAGAAAGCAGCAATTCAGTAGGAATTATTTTAAAGGGGGCAGGGGTGGTGATGGTTACATCCATCTCAGCTTGAAGCCATTCAGCGGTGCACCTCCCATCTGTTAGCAAAGTGCCTTGAGTAAAACAGATGTGCTGATCCTTCTTCTTTCCCCCCTGGGCTGGGCTGGGCTGGGTGGCTGTGTATCATGAATGTGAAGGGGAAAAGTGAAGGGCAGAGGAGGTCCATGAGCACCAGCTGAGGTTATGCTTTGCACTGATTTGTAGGATGAAAATCCCAGGGTGTACTGGGTTATGTGGAGATTTGGGATACTATGTTTTCAGCATTCTCTCCCTCAGTTTAGGCATCTGTGGGAGCCTTTGAGCATCCCTCTTAATCCCACCCCAGCAGCCTCAGGACAACTGATATTTAATAACATCTGCATAAAACAGCAACAAAAAATGCATCTTGTGTTGTTTGGGATTAATAGAATATCAAAACATGTAAAACCAACCTTTACAGTTAGACTTGTTGCAGGATTTCCTTTCCTTCCTTCTTTAAAGTGTCTGTGCTCAGTTTCCTTTCTTTTCAAACATTTCATACAAAGATGACCTGTGCTTCTTTCCTTCACCAAAGACACAACTGTTCTTCGTTGCTAGAACAATACTGTACTTCTTTAAGAGGGAGAAAAAGAGCTTTCTGGTGTCACCAGTATTATTCCAGTAAGCCACAAGAGGGCAGGTTGTGCTCTCAATACAGATGCACATTTTTATAAGTAGCTGTTAAGTCCACTCACATTGTTAAAGCCCTAATTACCAAACTAAGCTCCAGCCAGTGAAAAGAGGAATGCATGGGTCTTTGACCCTAGTACTTGTTATGTGCATAGCATCAATCTAATGCCCTCATTGCTCTTCTTCTGGAAAGGAAAATACCTTTCCACTCAGTTTACATGAGAGACAAGAACTCTCCTTTACTTTGCCTACAGGCTCTTAGGCAAAATCTGTTCTAACAAGTTAGCTGCTGTGCTACATTTTTTTTACATTTCTCCCTCTTTCTTTCCTTCCTCTACCCCACTGCCACTGTTACTTGCCCGTTACCAGGGCAGCTTGCAAAGAAAACCTTTGGGGCAGCAGCATCCAAACCACCAATCTGAAGAAGCCAGTTGGGCACCCTGTGACTCCAAGGAAAATTCTCATCCACCCTTGGAAATAGCAGCCTAGAGTGCCTCCTAAATTTTGGCATCCAGATCCCATGAAGGACAAAATTGTGTCCATCTCCATCCAACAGCAGCTCTCTAAATTAGTGTTTAGCATGAACTGGTGCACATTCTAGGTTGTTAACCTGGAGAAGAGAAGGCTCCAGGGAGACCTTGCTGCAGTCTTTCAATACTCAAATGGAGCTTATAAGAAAGATGGGGACAAAATATTTAATTGGGCCTGTTGTAATAGGACAAGGGGTAGTGGTTTCAAAGTAAAAGAGGGTAGATATAGACTGAACATAAGGAATAAATTTATTACAATAAGGATGGTGAAACACTGTCACAGGTTGCCCAGCGAGGTGGTGGATGTCCCATCCCTGCAAACATTCAAGGTCAGATTGAATAGGACTCTGAACAACCTGATCTAAAGATGTTCCTGCTCACTGCAGAGGAGCTGGACTAGATGATCTGGACCCAAAGTCTTCTGTGATTCTATATGAAGACCCTTGTAGTGCTGGAAAACAGCTGAGAGCTCCTTGAGAAAGGCACATGGAGATCTCAGGCCTAGCTACCTTCTGACACAGATCAGGGTCAACTAATGCAACACATGTGTAAGTTAGATCTCTGGAGACCTCATCTGTTGTCTTCAGCACCAGATAACACCAGTCCCTAAACAACAAAACCCCCAAAAGGCAGCCTGAGTTGGGAACTAAGATACTGAGCTGAGCTGCTGTACAAAAAGTGCTTCAACCTTTGACATCTTGGACATAATCCAGGAACAAGTGCACTGGGATCCCCCAAAGGCACAGAAAGCAGCAGAAATAGCAGCAGACTGCTGTCCACCTGATGGAGCAAAGGCTATCTGAGTGTGTGGTGAGCAAATCACAACTTTGTTTGACCCAAAAAGTCTGCAATTCAGAGGTAAGTTTTTGTGAGTTACACATATTCAAAGCTAAGTATATGTGAAAAACATATTTTTTCTAGTCCACATAGGTGGTATTTAGCAGGCCTAAAAGAAATGCCAGAAAATTTTACTAACTGAATTTTTTTATTCAAGGCTAAAATCAGCAAAGGTTTTATAAGACTCAAGACCCCACAATACACAAAGTCTGAATACTCCATTAATGTAATATATCAAGCACCAAAGCCGACAGGATCTGTTCAAGATGTCATTTGCTATGTAAAAAAACCTGTTCCAAGATAACACTGGAGAACCTCACAAATGGGTTTCAAATCTCTGTCTAAATAAAGAAATATATAGGGAATGTATAAAGGAATGTTTAGGATGGGGCCTAACAACTGCCATATCCAAACCTGATTCCCCACCTGCACACCTGAGTAATGCAAGTTATCTTAGTCTTGTTACCTTGAGTTCTGTATCCTAGACTTTGGAAATTTGGAAGTTTACATCTAGATTCATAGAACAGTGCATCAGAGACAAAATTAAGTCCTACTTTCAACTTCTGTCCAAGGTCCCTAACACAGAGGTAAAACACAAGTGTACATCTAGGTGTCAGGGCACTCCTGGTCTTAAATGTTAGGAGTTGGAGTTGTGGAGTTTACCTATTGCTATCAACTTTATTGGAAATAGCATACAAAATTGATCATGTTTCTGAAATAAACTGTAACCAGGGTGTTCCTATATTTTGTCAAACTGCATGAAACATTTTGAACTTTAAAACAAGACTATGTTATTCAGAATATTTATTGATAACTGTAAAATAATGTATTACTCAAATATACATGCAGAATTAATAACTTTCAGCACATCTTAATGCTGCTAAATGAAATGAAAAACACATTGAGGTGAAAAATTATGTTGGTTATTCAAGTTGGTTTTCTCCTATTTGGATTCTCAGCTGTCTTGATATAAATCTCTAGAGGATGATTTACAAGTGTCACACACTCCAGATAACATTTAGTAATGAGAAAAAATCTAGCCTGACTTGGGCCTTTCTCATATGTACCCAGAGACTTCACACATTACAATTCACAAGATAACGGGAAAAACCTGAATGAGAACAATCTAGTCAGCTGCCGAAGGAGTGTGTGATAAAGTCTCAGCTAAGATACCAGTAAGGCAATCAAGGTCACTTCCTACAAGAGCAAGCAAAGAAAGTGAGGGCACTAGGCCTCTCCCATGTACTTCTTGGGGCTGAAGCTCACATTCATCAGGGGTTCAAAACCTCTTCTGTGCCTTCGGTGCTGGAAAAGCACAAGCAGCAGAACAAGCACGGCCAGAGCTGTAAGTGCTCCTCCAATTGTGGATCCAACCATGACAGCCCATGCTTGGGTTTTGTCAAGGGAACCTGGAAATATGAAATGACTGAAGTGAGGACAGTCCATAATTCAATTTTGCAAATTACACAGAAGACATAATATTTCCTACATGCTGATAAATTATGATTACTTGTGCAGCTTAGTGACCTACTGGCCACAGGCAAAATTCATAACACACCACATAACTGAGACACATACCAGAGATGGAGATGCTTCCTGCTAGAGAAGTGTACAGCTGAATTTAAATTTCAATAATTCATACAAATTTAAGTGCTGGGAATGGAAAAGATCAACATTGACAAGACAAAAAGACTGATCTTTCACAAACACAGAATCACACAGAATCACAAGGTTGGAGGAGACTTTCAAGATCATCGAGTCCAACCTGTTCCCTAACACCTCAACTAAACCATGGCCAAGTGCCACATCCAGTCTTTTTTTTAACACATCCAGGGATGGTGACTCCACCACCTCCCCAGGCAGACCATTCCAGTACTTTATCACTCTTTCCGTGAAAAACTTTTTCCTAATATCTAACCTATATTTCCCTTGATGCAGCTTGAGACTGTGAGATGTGACTTTCACCTAATTTGGCCAAAATTATGAATGATCTGAGCAATTCTTTCTATAGTGACATTTCAAGACAGCTGCTTCCAAGCTATTTTGGTCAACAGAAAACCCTCAAATTTTCATAAAGACCACAAAGCAGCCTACTGTCAAACTTTTAACTGAAAACACTACTTAGTGTGCTTCTGCTGATCAGCTCCAGATCGCATCTGCTGATTTTGAACCACTTCTGAAGAACCACTGTCTTCAAAGATAATATTGCTTATTCCTATGACAACATTGCTCCACTTGACTAAATGTTTGTGTTTTCTTTTGTGCTTTCAGAAGAAGCAAAAATTGCCTGCCCTCCTTTTCTGAAGAATGCTACATATACTGAGATGGCAATAACCATGTTTGATGAAACAATCACCAAAAAAAACACCACACTCTCAAGAGGACTGCACATGTTTAAAAGTTATCTATATATATGGGTTAGAGGAGACAGATGGCTACGGGAGATGTCAAACTGACTATAAAAGCAACTAAAAGTCTTGTGCCCCAATCTGCAGTCTTCATAAAGGTTGAATGCAACCATTCCAAAAATTAGTAGAGTCCCAAAATGAATTGTTTCCTGCTTTATCATCTTTCAAGTAAGAACCAGCAATGTATTAATATATGTTTATTTCCAATGTGACAACAGACTCACAAGCTACCCATGTTCCTCTCTGGGTGCTTCATGCCAAAGGGGCATCTACATTTGCAAAGCAGGAGAGGGGTACAGTAATCCAAAGGGAGGAAAACTTAAACTCCGTAAGTTTTCCTTTCCTTTTCATAAGGAAGCTAAACTTTCAGGGAAAATTCTGGGGATGCCCCTGAGAGAAGAACTGCAAAAGCAGCTAGCATGTCTCCACAAATCAGGGCTCCCCTGCATGAATGCAGCCTAAGGGCAAGGGTTTCAATCTTTTGCAGTCTACAGACCTTTAAACAGTCTCCACAGATTAAAACCAGAGATGTATGGTAAGCATTTAGAAGAAATTCCTTCCCACACAAGTGAGATAAGCACATTATGCCTTTCAAAGTAATACTGAAATGAAGAAAGAAACTACTCAGATTTAATCTTTGGAAAAACAGCTGAAGCATGGTTTTCATGCAGATCTTAGTCTTCCGCCTTTTACAAATATTTAATATCTTGTTGCAAAATTTGGATTTTCTACATAAATACTTCACTTTCTTGCTATTCTGTCTTTGTCTGATTTGTGTCAAGTGTAATTTCAAATGAATAGACAAACACTAATGAAGATTCCAGCCATGGACATGGAATATCTTTAAAATTGGGGGTTTACAAGAAAAAACACCCAGGTACATCTCTCCAGGTACCCAAATATTAATGTTGGGAAGTGAGCAGGTGAATAGACCTGTGCATTTTGTGAAAGGTTCCTTATTTTACATATGCCTGTGCCATAGAAAATGTGAGCTGTCTCATCACTTGGTAAGGAACAGCATCCTGGGACATACCTGGCAGGTCGATGGCATAGGTGTAGCCGAGCTCTTCCGCAGTTAGGAAGAGCTCCTCGTTGGTCACGGGAGGGAAAAAAGGGACCATGTTATACAGGCGGTTGTGCCCGATGGGGGCCAGCTCCTCAGGCCAAGCATTGTCAGGGGGCTTGAAACGCTTCATCCACTCATCAAAGATGGCATCAGTAAAGGAGTGAAGAACCTGCAAATCCAGGCATGGGCACGCACATTTATTAAGCTCTTTCAGAAATCAACCACCTTTAAAACACACAACAAACACACAAGGTAGCTGGAGCTTTTGAAAGAGAGAGAAGAGGGTAATCTAATTTAGAGGGGATTTACAGAATGGGAAATCAGGAAAGCTCATGAGAAGACTAAACTGATCTTCTGCATGGGACATTTTTGCTTTATACACCCCTGTTGCTGCTTGTTCACAATAAGATCTTTTTCCAGACAGTTTAACATCAGCTGATGTCAAATGGACAGGTGAATCATCGCAGGTGAGGGGCCACTGAGCTCATTCAGGTGAATGTGCCTTTCAAAATTATTTTAATCTTTCTTGTCTCTGAACAAGTATGGAAAGTTGCAGGAAATTTGACTCCATCATGCTCATTTTAGAGCATGTGCCACCAGCTCCACAGCTCCAGGTGCTCATGACTTTGATCAGGTGAGTTTATAGATCTAAAATTAACTAATGCAGGAAATCTGTTTCAGACAACTATTACAAATGTCTGAAACTAATTTCTGATGTACTCACGTTTTTTTAATTACAACCCTGGAAAAAACTTGGAAAATATCCTATAGAAAATAATCTTTTGTACGAAATTACAGAATAGTGAAATGAGTTTCACTGTGTAAGAAAGAAACATGCAGAAATTAAAGAATCATTAAGGAAACAGTTTGAAGAACCATTACAAAAGTATTTGGCCTTATTTCTCAAAAATAAAGTTTTGAAAACTTAAAATAAAGGTAAGAAAGAAATGTATCTGCATAATATATAGATATAATATATAAAGAATTTATATATGTAATGTAAATGCTGTGGTTTAATCTAACAAAGAAGAGAATAAATTTGCATGAATTTACTAGGGGAGAAATATGCATAAGTAGAGTCAACTACTGGCTTTTTATTTGCACAACACTGTTTGTGCTGTTCATGGCAGTGCAGCACTATTCCGATGCACCACTGAAATCATATTCTTTCTATTTCCCAATACACCCTGACATTGTATGGACTTCCTTTTAGCTTGTAAATATTAAAACAAAGAAACAAAGCACTCAATCTACTGCTTTAAAATAACTATCCCAAATTTCACCTTATCTTGTTGCTGTAAAATAAGGTTTTGTTGTTTTTCAATATAAGCCATTAGATTTAGATACCACCTAATAAAATTATTCAAGGCAGCATGACTTGGAATAGCAGCTCTTCTCCCTAGAATCTTATTTTATATTTTACAAATTACCCTGGGATCTTTTTCCTTTTTATTCAACATTTATGCAGGTGTGGTAGTGTTCAAGAAAAGATAAAGGATTCCTCCTTTTCTATTTAAAGAACTATTTCTTAGGCAACTCACTTTACTTGTTCTGCAAATCTCTTGTAAGAAAGGTGCCCTTGAGCCTCAGCCACTGTCAATCACGATGGGGGTAAAAGACATACCACAAAGATGGGATCATTGGCAGCTGCATGAGGGAGAGCACTGGTCCCATTCAGGAAAGAGTGAACCAAATTATGAAGGCTCAGCATTGGCAAGTCAAGGGCTCCATCTGGTTTATCAAAGCCCTCCAGCGCATTCCTGCGGATGAGAAAAAGCATCATCAAGTAACCACATTTTGCTGATAAATGTGCTCATAAAGAAAACAAGTGACCCAGCCAGCTCTAGAGAAGTCAAAGGACAAACCTGAAACTGAAACTGGAATTGCGGAAAAAGGGGGGTCTGTCGAACTCCTGCAGGGAAAGGCACCTCCTGACATCTTCCACAGTGGGTAGCTGCTCACTGGAGCCGCGGGGCGGCCTCCGCCGCAGCGGCCCCTCATCAGTGCCATTGCACAGTGTGACCAGGCGGTTGTAGTCGTCCAAACTGAGCATGGAACAGAGAGAAGCACAAGTCAGAAGAAGGTGAGGACTTGTTTGTTGGCTTTTTCTCATGCAGTACAAAGAGTCCTCAGCTATACGTGTGAGACAGCAGAGGTTTGGGATGGACACCTCCTGGGGCAGCTCAGTTCATGTCACACAGCCTGGGAGATGAATTTATTTCAGGACTGTCACCATGATATGGCTTTCTGTGGCCCTGCATCCTCTGTGGACCAACAGTCATTTAGACCAAGAGTTACCAGGTTCATTGTCCACAGAGAGAGGATGCTTTAGAAAAAGCAAGCCCAACTCCCGTCATGCCTTCTCCACTCCCAAGGGCTGTGTAAGAAGTTTTTGTCAGGCAATGTAAAATGAAGTTTTCAATTTTGAATTGACAAACTTTCACTCCTGATGACAGACTATTTTTTTAACTCTTAACAAAAAGGAAAAAAATGAAGGGAAATGTGAGCTGAGAAAATGCAAGAAATGACAGAAAACAGATTTTCATTTGCCATCCCTCATCCACTTTAGAAGAAAAGCAAGAGCAATGCATTGCATCCTCTTTTTTCAGGGCCTTCGAGAACAACCTGGGCTTACTCAGTAACTAATGGGGAGCAAATCCTTTATACCAGGGAGAGAAAAACGGAAGGAGAGAAACAGTGCAACACTGCTGAAACAAAAATATCTGTTCTATTCAGTAGGAAATGAAACAGCATTTTCATAAACTTTTGAAGTAAACAAAAGCTCTTCTCAGTTTAACCTTAGTGAGACAAAAGTTTAGTCACTTCAGTTTTCAAGAAAAATCCAAAGCCCTGTTTGTCTTTCAGGAAAAAGTAGGGCCAAGACTTAAAGGCAACTGGTACCTGAAGCTGGAATTTCAAATATCTCTTTAGGTATCCAGAAAAAGAGACTATTTTGAAAAACCTGAGCTTTCCGTACCTCTGTCTGACTAACTGCACATTGCCCCTGAGCTGAGAGAAGAATGAGGTATGGGTATTGTAACCAACAGCATTTTATGTCACAGCACCCTGATCCCGCATCTGAATCCCCTGTCAAAGCCCTGCTCTTACACGAGTCAGCACATTCCCACAGGGAGCTGGCAGCAAGCTCCTGTCTGGCTCTGTGCTGTTTTTCATGTGAAATCTCAGATATTGCAAAGTCAATCCCTAAACTGCATTATATATATCAGGGTTAAAGTCTCATCCAAAACAAGGTAGTAGACTTTCCAGCCTATCTCTAGCTTTCTATATGCCAAAACAATTTTCTTTTTCTGCTGCTGAGATCAGTTGGGTGCATGTTATAGAGAACCAACAGACAGGCATTTCTTTTTTTGAAAGATACTTGCCAATTGGGAAACTCTTCAGACTTTTGGCAGCCATAAATTGGCTAAATCAACTAAAATCCTGTACTAGAAGAATCATCTTTTAAAAATACACTTCCACAATATGGGAAAGTTTACACAGAACCATCTACCCATGAACTGATGGCAATTTCCAGTTTTAAAGAAGACGTCTCGGCTCCTTTCCTGCCACTCTACTCACACTGAGAGAGCAGCCCATGCTGTCAATGCTGAATGACAGCGATGTTTTGTCCATATGTGAGCTTGCTCTGGATACCCTCCTACCTGTTACAAACTACTTGCCACCGGGAGAACCTGGAGCTGAGGTTGATCAAGCCCGGGTCGTCAGGCTGCGATGCTCCAAAGAGCTGGTCTGTGCAGACGTCACACTCGTTCCTGCCCGTGGCAAAGTTCCAGTACGGCAGCGCAAAGGACTCATTGCCCATCAGGCGCTGCAATGGACAGAAATACCTTAGTTGGGAATCAGCTCCAAAGGAAAGAGAAAGAAATTGATTCCTTCAAGCTGGATTCCTTCAAGCTGTTTGACTGGATATTTCACTGAATATTCAGCTTTTCATTCTGCATTTCAACTACCTGCATTTCACAGTGCCTCTCCAACTCCTTCCAAAAGATTGTGGCATTAAATCAGTCTAAGCAAAGGCATTGTGACTGGTTTTCCTACTGTGGTACTGCCCTTCTTTTGGCCATGTTAGGCTTTCTGCCAACTCAGAGACCAGGCAGGAGAGCAGGAGCAGAGATGAATTGAGCCTTAAGCAAGTAAGAGGCTTTGAGTGATTTAAGTGGGTAATGGGTAAAATTGTGCGTGTGGTTGGCTTTCGTTCCAGAAAACTGGCCCTGGGGAGGAATCTGAACTTGTGTTAATAGGGGAGTACAGTGCATTTGATTGTGCTTGCTTGCCAGATACAATTTCACACAAGCAAGATCCTGCAGCTATTTTGATAAGCAACCACTTTCATTAGAGATCTGTAAGGCTGAAATACAGCAACACTGACAATATAGAAGTCATGCAAATGGAAATGAGTCTATGCTTCTGCAACTGACTCTTAGGCATGCTAACATATATTTGTTTAAAAGGCATATTGCTAAATATATGTATGTATTAAATGTATAATATGTCATATCTTTAGTATATGTATCTTCATCAGTATCTTCAACACCAGCCAACAATCTCTGTTACCAAGTTTTACATTAAGGTGTTGCTTCAATTTTATTAATAAATACTGTTACTTCACATCTTCTATCCTCTGTTGTGAAGATGAAAGGAAAAAATCTCCATGATAACCTTCACATCAATGTTCATGGTGAGAAATCATTCAGTCTTCATCACACAGAATGCACTAATTTCACTTAAAACAAAACAAAAAAAAATGATAAATGATCAAATACTCCTGGGAGTTTGGGTGAGAAACTATCCTCGAAGGTAGCTTACCGTTGGCTAGCTCAACAAAGTGACAGAGCAAAAGGGAGAAGCTGTGCAAGGAAAAGGAAAGGCTGTTCAACTAACCTGCAGTTCCCTCTCCAGCCACAGCAAGTGGTACCTATGCCAAGTGACAAAGGCAGGTCCTTGGTGGGAGAAATCCATACCTTTGAAGGGGTGGCCAGGACCTACAAAGGGATGATAAAACAAGCATTTAGGCATCAAATGAGGGTGGAAAGAAAGACAGTACTTCCTTCTATTGCCTGGAGGGAAGTTAAACAAGAAACTTCAGCTCTGCATCTTTGAAAAGAGTGAACCCATCAGAAGCTACATCACTTACTTGGGACAAGTGAAACAAATTCCTCTGTGGATATTTGCGTCAATGCCGAACAAAACTTCACATTCCCTAAAAAGCTGGATATTGTGAAGATTTCTTCTCACTTTAGTGAATTTTGATTTTTAAAACTGGTTTTACTTTTAAAACCCTATCTCCTTGCTAATATGTGCATTACCTCATTTTCTTGCTCAGCTGCAATACTTAGACCATGTATCTATCAAGAGAACCTCAGCATTTTCCATGCCAATAGTAATCCAGAATCCTTTGCCAATTTTCTTCAAATAGCGCTTGTTATTTCTTGCGTAGTGCTTTTGCTGGGTGAGAAGTGAGAGGCTTCAAATCACATTTGAATCATTTATCTACCATTGCAGCAGTACTAGAAGTTTCCCCTTTCCCTTTCCGCATGACTGTCCTGTCCCTTGAAGAACCTTTGCTCTCACTAGGCCAGAGGCTGCTTCCTTCAGCCCTGCAAAAGGGAGCTGTGTCAGGGGGGCAAACTGAATGATACCGACTGCAGAGTAGCAGTCACCCTCCAGCAAGGAGATAGACAAGGGCTGTTCAGCTTGCACATGGGACTACCAGGCAGAAAAGCTGAACTGGTTGGTGCACCTCCTACAAGAAGTAGGCTTTGTGAAATGGGGCTGGTATAGGTACTTCTGTCTAGAATGAAATGCAGCCTAGGAATCTGAATATGGGAGAAAGCATGGAGTTAGATACCCAAACCTCTAAGCTAGGTTTTAAAAGGTAACTGTGGCTTCTCAGGCAAATCCCATCCTTGGGGACTTGGTGACTTGCTGAAAGCCACAGAAAGCAGTAGCACTCTGGTCTCATATATCTCTGCATGGCTCTGCATGGCTTCACCACTGCAGACTCCCTTTCCTACCGCCACTGCATCTACCTTGTCCTGTGGACTGGGAACATCTTTTTGAAGTCAGTCACTGCCTGGCCACACTTCAGTTCACTCAAGTGAAGACTGTGCATTGCTCCCTGTCAGACTGAAGATGCACCAGGAGCGCAACTGATGTGCTCCAGCTGCCACGGGGTGTGGGGAACAGACCATAGCAGGTCCAAAGGCCACCAGCTTCTCACCACCAACTGTTTTGCTCCACAGCTCTGTGCCTACTACTGGGACCTTTGTCCAGCAGTGGTATTTTCACCCTTTTGTTTACCTGCAGACCCCACTGGAAAAGAAAAGAACTAACCCAAGAGCGTGTCTCTGACTGAGTAGTAATGAAGCCAAACAAAGTAGTTATAAATACTGCAGTTGGCAATCTGCGGTTCCTCTCCGCTTGGACCAAGCAGACTTCTC
Organism: Anomalospiza imberbis; assembly: GCF_031753505.1. Classification (NCBI taxonomy): domain Eukaryota; kingdom Metazoa; phylum Chordata; class Aves; order Passeriformes; family Viduidae; genus Anomalospiza; species Anomalospiza imberbis. The sequence goes on from NC_089682.1 coordinate 106,001,878, forward strand.
CAGTGCTGAGTTGCAATGACATAGTCCGGGTGAATGGTTGTCTTGGCACGGTCTAGAGCATCAAAGAACTGCTCTCTCTCCTCTGCTGTCAGGGAGTGGATGTCCTTCCTGACAACTGCTGGCTTCCTCCTGTTGCATTCAGGGCCGGTCCAGCCAAACTTGCATTCACCACAGTTGTACCCACCAAAGTTTCCTGGATCAAGAGGGAACAATCAGTCATGACATTATGAATCAGGGAAAACTAACAGTGCAACGTAGAAGAATGAAGAATTAGTGCTCTTCTTCCCCAGAGATGCCAGTTCCTGGAAAGGACAGCAGCTGAGCAGACTTGTAGCTTTGCCAATTGACTAACCAGAAGGATGACTGGCTCGATTCCCAGAGCCACAGCAGGGCCAAGAATCACATTCAGCCAGCTGGAGAAGTGCTGGGTAATGGGCTTGACGCCCTGAGGTGCTCAGAGCTCTGCAAAGTCCTCAGGCACGTGAGGACTCTCACTGAACAGAGAGCTGAGCAATTGAGGTTAAGCCAGTGATGAAGTGCTTTGCTCGACTGGCTCTCAAGTACTCCTCTACTTCCAGGATCAAACCCAAAACAGGGTCAGTTCACATGGATCCTTAAGCGCAGAAAAAAATCCCTAAACAAAACAGTTCTCTTAAGGACAGAACCTATGTGAAATTAGTGCCTCTCAACAGTGTATCTAGGGCCCAACACGAACCAGGACAAGCACTAGGGCTGCTGCTAGTCACACTTTAAGCGTTATTAAACGGTGCTGCAATAACAGCCTGAGAAACACTGCAGTACTGTTATTCCCCGCTGGCATCACTCCTAAGGCAAGTAATCAGGTCTGCTCTAGGATAATTGCTCAGACTCTCTGATGAGATGGGAGAGCCCAGGAAAGCAGAGCTTGCTTTAAGTGTGGCCTCTTGCATGCTGTGGCAGACAGCTGGCAGCAGCAGAAAGGCCCTACTGGGTCTTGCTCCCCTATTTCTGGGGGAGCCAGGGAACAACCAGCCATTCCCACAGTACACACCTGTTCCCTGCCTGCTCCCTGCCTGTGCTGGCAGGCTGCAGCAGTGTAGGACATGAGGCAACGCTGCCAGAGGCAGGGGGGAGCAGAATGACAACAGAGTTCCTCTGGGATCTCAACACTGCTATCAAAAATCTGCACTGACTCCTTAACCTGTTCTCAACCTCCCCTCCAACTCCCCACACACTCATTCCACAACAACTATGACAACTGTTTTCCAAAATGCCACAAAATTTCACTGTTCACCACACATATTGGTGCTACTAGATCCAGGACTAACATGGGGATGAGGAAGTGTCTTATGAAATGTTCCCAGACAGGCAGATGTCCCTAGGCTGTAGGCTTGAGCCTATGACCAGAACAGCAATTAACATTAAAGCAAGATTTCAGATTGTTAGGGGCTACAGGGCTTATTACCAAACTCAAAGACCCCCAAGGTTAAAAGGGCTGTTACCAACAAGGCTCTGAAGCTTATGTCTAGCTTTTAGGGTAAGAGCTGCTGAAATGTGTGGCAGACTCCTGTGAGAGCTGCCAAGAATATATGAGGACTTACTGCAGAGTTTGGACCAAATGTAGGTTGGTTACAGTTGCTTCAGAGCCCCTGAGATCTCTAAGTTTACATGTTGTCATGAAGCTGAGGATCAGTGCTCAGTTTAGGGACCACAAGCATGAAGACTTCAATGAGGTTTTGGATCATGCACATCCCAATGGCATCCCATGAGGACAATTTCCAGATATATGGCTTACATTTTGTCATGACGCAAGTAGAAGCAGCTGGGTTCAGCTGCCATATTCCAGCTATGAGGGAAGGCACCCAAAGCCAGGGGTCTTCACTGGCTAAAGGAGATGAAGACATACACCAGAAGAAGTAAGTAGGTTATAGTTATATGAAACAAAGCAGATTGTGTGGATTGCATGGATATGGGAGGCAGGGGGGATAAGCAACATGGAAGATTTATTTGATCACAGTATCCTCAGGGTCCCATCAGAACAGCAAAATTACTGTTATCAATTCAGTGTTCCCCACTATCTGTGTCTTGTTTATTCTTCATGACTCAGCCTAGCTATTAGGGCCCATCGCATACTCCAGCCTGAACTGACCAGATGACAAATATCAAGAATATCTTGCAACATTGCATAATTAGGTCATGTATACTTCTCAAGTTTCAGTCATGTACCATGACCTTCTGGAAAGCACCTGTTGACCCCTCACACTCAGGTACAGTTCAATCCTTAAGAGAAGGAGGAAAAAGCAGGAATTAACCATGAAAAGATCTGCCAACAACCTCTTTTGAGACTGGCATTTATTCCTCCAGTCATTTAAGGGACCCCTCTACTCACAATGCTGGATAAGCATCACATTGAAATACAGCACTAATAGAAGCAGAGGCAGTGCAGGACCAGGTTTGTGCTGTCTGGATTGGTACCAGAGCAAGACACCCTCAGTCACTTGTTGAGGCTCTGACGGTGCCTATTCCTCCCTCAGGAAGGGCCCTTTGAATCTGCAGGTCTTGATGCCTGAAATAATTTTATCAGACAATATCTTTATTTTACATATACTCTGTGTACCTCCTCAGGCTCTGAGAAGAAATTTGCAAAAGCCTGAAATGATGAGTTATCTTCATGGGAAGAAAGCTTTTTTTCCAACTGTATCTGGAGCTAGATGGACCAATGACTTGTCACCTGTTTCCCTTTGGCAGGTGCTAATTATATCCAATTGATGCTCTGCAGGATTTTCTCCCTTAACCACCCTATCTAGGAAGGAATCCAAGGGCTCCATTCTTTCCATCACTTCCCCAGTCACTTTTCAATGGGGCATGAGCTTTTACTAAATGAGGAGGACTGTAGTGGAGACTTGCAAACAGGAGACAATTTCCAGGCAAAGTGGTATTTCACACTGCAATATTTCTGCCAATTGTTTCGAACATTTTTTTTACATCCTCAGGTCTATTTGGCAATGTTCCATTGTCAGAAACATACACAAAACTTCATTATATCAAGACTTGTTTTTTGTAATTTTCTTTCACCATGCATCACAGGACTGCCTCTATGCAGCAGCTGAAATGGCAAGAAAATGATGGAGGTCTGTGGGATTTCCCATAGTTCAATGAGAAATTACTGCAGTAATCAGACCCAGCTTTTTTTTTGACCCACCCAAACCACTTTTTCACTATTTGTTTCTAAAGCACTCTACCAGGCCACTGATCTGGAAATTATGCATTACTGTTTCCAGAAAGTTCATTTACTGCCATGTGCACTTCCCACATGACAGCATTGTGAAATGCTGCTCTCTTACAACTTAAGTTACCTGTCTGTTGTGCTGGTGATGGTGGACTTCAATGGTACAGCTCTACGAGAGCAGGAAAAATAATCTCCTGATAGGAGGATATAGTGCACTGCAGATATTTTCAGTAAGGCAGTGAGACCCTTTCACTTTGATCCTTTTGCACACAGGGACTCTAGGAGCATGCAAGGATTCATGCCTTAGCATTTTTTCACCTTCAGTGATTAACACATAGGAGCTCAGTGCACAGCCTTCCTGAGGCTCTGCCAGGGACAGCAGAGATTATTTATCATCTCTTGTGGTTTCCAGAGAATGTAGTGTGGGAGGTCATTCTGGTACACAGGAAGGAGATAATATCACTGTGGGATGCTCCCGTCTTGTTCCACTGTTTCCAGGAATGTCCACTGTACTGCCGCTGATCAAAATATCATCTGTGTATTCTCCATTAACCCTTCTGTCTGGAGATGGGATCACATGTCTGGGGAGCTGCCTTCTTCTGTACCCAATCTGAGCAACACTTAAAGTGCTCTTTCTCAGTCAAGACTCTTTCTGTAGGCACTGTGGCCATGCTGCTTCTCCCAGTGGGTCAATCCATTGGCATGGCACTGGGAAAAACACACTTCTTATGACCTGACATGTGGTATGTGCTCACACACATCACTGGTGAACGCTAACACCAGTCATCACACACCACTGCAGCTGCTTCTTAAGCCTGAGGGTTGCCTGAGCTCATGGATTTTCTGCCTCTTAGAGGTCATAACATATGGCTGGCCTTCAGTCACCAAACATAACACAAATTAATAACTCCATCAACTTTGTGTCTTTTCTTCAGTAAAAATGAACCCACTCAACATTTACCATTTTCTGCCTTGTTTCAGTGTACCAAGATGACACCCTGGCAGCTGCCATGCCTCTTCCTTCCACAGAGACTAGTTTAATGCCCTTCATTTATCAGATGGGGAGAAAGGACTCCTTTTCAGACTTCTTTAGCTATTACATTAAGACAGGAGTTACATTAGATTTGAAACACCTGCATACTGCAGTTTCTCAAGGCTGGGATCAGGACTGCTAACATGTAGGACAAATGGTTAGCTCTTCTCTCTTTTCTAGCTCTTCATTTGGACACACTCACAGGCTGTAGGATGTGGAAGATCTGTACCTACACTGGATTTAATAGGGTCATCAAGGTATGGCTATACTTTAGTATTACTCCACAGACACATTACCCTGCAACAAGTAAATGAAGTGTATTTTATAACCACTTCAAAAGCCCAATTTTTACCTCATGGGGTAGCCATCATATCAGCTACATGGCTTAACTGAAAATTTGATTACATCTAAAGAATAGATGTTAAATCATCTGTCGCCAGCTTGAATATATTGCACAGGAATTCAAAAGGATTTAATTTTTTTTTTCCCTCAAAAAACTTCTATTAAAAAATAATGTTCAGCACATGCCCATATGTAAACCTCAGAAAGTGGAAGCAGAAAAAAAGAATGATAATTATGTTTAATTCCTCACTGAACTCAAACTACGTCATTGTTTAATCACTGTCACAATCTGTACTAGCAACCACATGACCGACTGCAGTCGTTTTTCACAATAGTCTTCTGTACTGAGTTTTTAAAATGCTATACCAGATCTATATCCCAGCAGTACAATGTTATCATTTAGAACTCAAAATAGTATTGAGTTCACAAGTCCTCTAAAATAATTTTCTTCTAAACGAAATTCAACTATCTCACTGAAGCACTGCTTTGTTTTGTAAACATCTACAAGTCTCAATATTCAAGGTTGGACTCACATATCCATCACTTCATCTAATTCAACATGTACACCTTCTTGAAAATAAATTAGCACATTCCCCTTCACACATACTGCACAGTGTCAGGATCTGTCCGGTAGATTCAGTTTAAGAATTTATATAAATTGAATAATATGAGGGGCACCCAAACCAATTGTAGAACACATTCAATGGATTCGAAACTGAAATTAGTCAAGATCTAAAAACGCTTTGCTACCTTCCAACTACATTCTTGCCATAACCCCATATTTTTTTAAAGAGATGATATTTTTCCTGCAACCAACACATTGAGTAAAAAGTGCATCCTGACAACAAACCTGCAATTGCTTATTGACCATGGCTCTTGGCACAAGAAGTGGGAAGAAAAGCTGGATCTTTCTTTTGTTCTAATCTTGTTCTGTTTGTCCTCAGTTAAAGAAAAACTCATGCATATTATCTGCTAAAGCCTAGAAATGGAAAAAAATTAATCTGATCCCATTATAGCTATTCATCCATATTTGTGTTTGGGATTTTCTTTTTCCTCTTTGGTTTGTTAGGTTGTTTGGGAGGAAGAGGGGCCCATAAATATTCAGTACCCAGACCTGGATAGATATGATTTTAAGGTATTTTTCCTCAGTGAATGGCTTCAACAAATGGAAAAGTTTTCAGAGTTTCTTTCCTTCTTAGATACTAAGTTTTTAGCAAAAAGCTAAATTTATTGCAAAAACTCCAGAATCCCACCTTTGGGAAATCTCAGCCCCTGTTCCTCACTGTTCCTCCAGCTTCCTTACCATATAGCCATCAGCTGTGTGACACGTTCAGTTGGCACTGTCTAACCAAATAATCAGGTACATGGTTGTTGAATTTCCCACAGCTTACCATCCACACCAGTTCTAAACTATAAAGATGGAACACAACCTTTTATACTGTTTAAGTGCTAGAAAGAGCCTTGGTGGGGTTGGAGTTTACACAATCCAGGAACTATTCCAAACAGGCAGTTTGCAGTTTGGAAAATAAGACACCTTAATAGCAGAGATCTGTACTGTTCCATGTCCCTTTGAATGGGCATATTTCATTTCTGTTACCCTATGTTACCTACCATTATGTTACACAGGTATCATAGCTCTGGATGCCTAATAAATACCACACGTCACACCACTTACAGCTGCTGTGCAGACAACCAACCAGTGCATTAAACCAAGTGGAAAAAAACCACAAAAAACCCTAATAGACACGGAGCCACAATCACCAGCATTGCAAAAGCATCAGATCTAATTCAAATCCCACATAGCTGTGTACTTCTTAGCATTCTCCTCAAAATGGTTTTGCATACATTATCAAGTAGAGTACAGGCCAGGAAAACTTTCTGAAAATCATGAATAAGGATACCTTTTGCTTACTGTTTTATCACTGGTATATTTAGATTAAAAAAAACCTGCAAGGAGAAAGAGGAATCCAAGGGATTTAAAGAGCCAAGGGGAGCAGTCAGCTCAGAAGAAGTAAAGCTGATGGAAAGGACACTACATTCTGCTAATGTAACTTGGGATCCAGTCCTGCAAATATCAAATACCAGTGCTTATCTCTACTTGGACAAGCAAATTAATGTCTGCCTATTCAGAGCATGTCTATCTCAATTGCTCTTCAATTTACTCACAGGTTTTGATGCTCTAATGACTTTAACTACGTAAATATTGGTGCATGCCCATGTTCTCCAGTGTTCTTCTGACCCAGGATCTGTGTCTGTATGTGATACCTGACTAAAGTTTTGGAGATATATAAGGTTTTTGTCTTTTCTTTAAGAAAAAAAATGTGCATGCGATTTTTTTTTTTTTTTTTTTTTTTGCAAACTGTCTGGAAAGGTTCTTTTGCACAAGCATTTGAAATCCAGTCAAAGAAAGAGATAAAAATTTATGTATACTATAAAGTCTATTGTTATTATTTTGAGGAGTTTTGGTAACACCCTGTATCCATTTAAGTCATCTGCCACTGCCTCTCTGTTTCCAGTTGATAACTGCACTGGAAAATTTAATGTCTTTGGCTGAAATTCTCTGCAGTGCTGCCTTCCCAGATTGATCTGGGCTTTCTTGGTAGTGCAAGCTGAGGTATACATTTTAGACAAAACAGTTCCGCTCGTTCTAAGAATCAGGCTGATGCAAGGCAGTTTATTCTTCTCATGTTAGAAAATTCAAACAACTTGATGTTTTCAACATGAAATCCCAGGTTTCATTTGAAATGTGCCTAGAAAGAGATTTCAGTGCCTCTGATGTGCCTTTTGCCCTATTAGTGGTGCCATCTCCTGAGAGCCCTGCACAGAAGTCTGGGCTGAGGCTGCAGTTCCTGCTCATTTTAACCCCCCTTCAGGGCTGTTGCTGAGAAGAGGTCCTGTCACCTTATTCTGCCCTGAGCTCACCTTCCTGCTCACTGCCTCCTGCCAGCACTAGGGAAGTGGTCTCATTAGAACCTTATCCCTTTGGCCTGGTTAGCCTTCAAGCACGTCTCCTCCTAGATCCATTTCACCTCCAGCATTCAAAGTCAGGAGCCCATGTAAAGTCACAGTGAGAAGTAGCAGCTGGAGATGAGGAGGAAAAGGATAGGGTGGCCTCTTTGGTGGTTGTACAGACACATTTTGGATCAGCGTAAGATGTAAATTTAGTTAAAAAACCTGGGAAATACCCTGGCCTGACATTGGGAAACTTTCAGTGCACAGGGCTATGTCATGCTGCAAAGTACTCACCCATGAGAAATAAATCTTCAAACAATGCACGCTGATCCAGGTTCAGAGCACCATGAGTAGCAGAGACAGAGGTTTGAAAGCAGCACTGAAAGGTCCAAAACCCTGTGGAGAAAGGGGACCCCTGGCTACAGGGACAGCTCCACGGGCAAAGAGGAAAACATCGAAATTCACATGAGAGAAAATACTTCTTTGACCCTGAAAAAGTACTCTGAAAAAGTACTAACAGTATCATAAATATGGAAGAACTTTTCAGATAACGGTAATATCTGAAGCCTTCTTGATGCCTTATACCACCAGGAATGCCTCTGGCCTTTGGAGCAAGGTTAGCAGACCCCTCCATCCCCATCCACTCCCCCCAGCACCCATCTCACCTGTGCACTGACAGCTGTGGTTGAAGAACTTGAGGGGCCACCGTTCACGGTCATCCACATTTTGGAGAGTGTAGGGGCCACTCCAGGGCTGAGTGTCTGCCAGCACCTCTTCACACCGTCCCCTGCCCTGCAGGGACCCGCAGATATTGCCTGGCTCTGTCCCCAAGGCCGGGCAGCAGCGTTTCAGGCGAAGGGCTTCCACCGTCATGCAGGCACGGGGAAACTGTGCCTGTGCCTGTGGGGGACAGCAGCAGCTCAGGTAGCCCAGCCCAGCCCAGAAAAGCCACCTCAGGGCTCCCATTACTGCTGCGTGCAGGCTGTGCCTCCCTGCTGGACCTGACTGCGAAGAGCAGGGAGATGTGTACTGTGGGACAACCTGGCCTCACCACAGCTCCAAGCCCCAGCCAACCAGGATAATAACTCTTGCTGCTGAGGGTGCTGGTGTTGGGTGTTTGCTTAATCCCAGCCTCTAATTGCCTCGAATACAGCTCAAAAGATGGGTGCTTTGACTCTGTGGTGCCTGTCCAGCAGCCACGGCTTTGAGCAGGGTTTATATAGAGGTTGGGAGAAGCCCTCATTAGAGGGATTAGCACGGCACAAATCCTCGTGTTTTGCACATGACATCAAGGGCAGAAATGCCTTTGCCAGTGTGAAACCAAGGGTCTGGCAGCTTGTCAGGAGAGTGAATGCCTCAGGTTTATTTCTCCAAGTCTTTTATGAGATTTGAGAAATTGATGGTCTTGTTTTATCTGAGGTGGCTGGAGAAACACATTTATTCTTTTAATCAAAACCCTGTAAACAGATGATAAATAGAGTCCATTCACTGTAAGATAATACTTTCCATTAAAGCAGTAGCAATGCAAAACTAACTGGAGGCACAGAGGATAGAGATGCAGCATTAACAAAAATTAATAAATGTGGTAACATAAATTTGGGGTGGAGATTCCACCGGCCAACTGCTGAACTTCAGTGCTTGCACTGAAAACATCTGAGTGGCAACTGGGGAAGGGTTTCCTTTCTAATAGCCTTTTTGCAGGCAAAAATAATTATTTAATTGTTTTTAAAGAGTGAATGGTCCTCATTTGCTCTGTAATCCTTTCCTCACATTATACCAGATGCTGTTGTAGAGGTGGTCTGGCTGTTAGACTTTCAGAACTGTCATAGCTAAGCATTTATTACTCACCTGGCAGAACACAGTCTATGAGATCAATACACACACCAGATATGCACTTAAGTGGTTCTGTTCAGTACACCAACAAAAATATCTTTAAAAAGCTCCTAGTATGCAGCAGTTCTTGCCCTCAATGCAACTCCTACAGCAATAAAATGAATAAATAAAAATAAATTAGTGATAAGTGATTCTGTGAGTCTGAAGCAATAGCTATTAGTTCAGGTCCACCATACTAAATAAAAATTGGCAACTCTCCCTGCTTCACTGAAAGCTTTCACTACCTTCCCCCTCCACCTTCCCCAGCTGTGTTGTTTAGCTATTTTTATAAGCATGTATCATGAAAAAATCCATGGTTATGTCCATGCTATTCAATACTTCCATGGATGTTCAACCTCACCACTCTACCTCAAGAAGTTTTTGATCAAAGCAGCAAATTATTGCCATCATGTAGCTAAAGAGTTCATCCACACCATGGACATTGTCATCAGCACTTTTAGGTTCTCAGATCTTTATATCAAAAAATTACTGTTTGACAGACAAACTGAAATATGATTCTACCTCATTTATGGAGGCATAAAGCATATTAGCAATACCATGTATTCTGAAATGGGTTTCAACTCACCTCATTTTGGATTCAATTTACCTGCAATTGGTTTTTGTCTTCTGCTCTCAACACAATGTGTGAAAAAGACAGTGTGAATAGTTGCTGAAAAAATATGTTGAAGAAGCTCAGGAGTTATAAATGGAAGAACTGGCTCAAAACCCCTCTGAAAAACACTCCTCCTCATCCTACTCAGCACCCAAATGCATCTCCCTGGTGTGTGAAGGATGTGTCTTTGAATCTATGTTAGACAATGTCTTGGACCAAAGTTACCCACATAATATCTGAAAGCAATTAAAGTGAACACACACTCACTTACCAGCATCACCAAAATGAAATCAAAATATACAGATACATTCAACTAACCAATCAAACCCCTGAACTGGTGGGTCTTTATGCAAAATATGTGTCCAAGCAATCATAAAAATTATTAAAATCAAAGCTGGCTCAATTCAGACACAGATAGGAATGTTTCTACAGCTATTTTAAACCCTATATGAGACAGAAAGAGTAAGCACAGAGAAAGGTGAGATACTGAGGCAGGCAAGATAAGGTAAGGCAATAGGTTTCTAATGTAGTACATGAGGAAGGAGAAATCTGCTGTTTTCAGAGAAGTTGTAGTGTGGAAAAGGAAGAGCGGGTAGAGGATGACATGGAAATGACTTAGTGTACAGGGAAAATAAAACTGTGAGTAGAAGAGTGGCACATGTAGATTTTATTATGATTGCCTCTCTCCATCACATAATTCTACAACACTGGGAGCACACTACAGCATGCAGTCCTGGCATAGATGTAGCAATAGTCTCTTGTCCTCAGTAATGCATCAGCATTTTTAAGAGTGCCTTCTCTGGCTGAGGGGGAACACCCAGAAAAACAAAAGAAGATGCACAGTTCCCACATCCTGGCGTCACTGCGTCACCAGCAATGGTGGTTATCTACTGCTGCATGACACGCCATGAAGAACACACTGAAAAAATTACAAAAAGACAGTTGTATTTCTATTAATCACTGGAAAACAGCAGGCACTGTCCATTCTTTAGTGTGTCGCTACTGAGAAGTTCCTCTGTTTTTCCCATGCAATCACACTTAAATAAAGGAGCTGTTGTTGGGGCTGCACAGAATCAGCACTATACCAGTTTACAAATTAGTATCCTGAATGACTTTCTATTTACTACAGAGTTTCACATCTTGAAAAATGGGTAGTATGTTGGTACTACTGCCCTGAACCATCAAAGGACTTTTCAGGCAGCAAATCTGAGCATATGAGCCATGCCAATTATCCAAACTGTGATTGCACTGCCTTATCCACAAGCACTGGGCTGGCATGCCACAGTTTGGCAGATGGGGAGCTACAGGAGTGGTTTCTGTGAGAAGCTTCTAAAAATTTCTCCCATGTCGAAGAGAGCCAAAGCCAGCTGGCTCCAAGATGGGCCCACCACTGGCCAAGGCCGAGCCCATCAGCGAAGGTGATAGCACTTTGAGGATAACACATTTAAAAGGGGAAAAGAAATTACTGCATAATGGCAACTGCAGACAGAGAGAGGAGAGAAAATATGTGAGAGGGACAGCCCTGCAGACACCAAGGTCAGAGAAGAAGAAGGGGAAAGAGGTGCTTCAGGTACAAGAGCAGAGATTCCCCTGCAGCTCCTGGTGCAGCCCATGGTGAGGCATGGGCTCATGGAGGTCTACAGGGGACCAGAGACTCACCAGCAGCCTGGGTAGAACACACCAGAGCAGGTGGATGCCTGAAGGAGGCTGTGATCCTTTGGGAAGTAGGCTCCTGGCAGGACCTGTGGAGAGAGCCTGTGCTGTAGCAGAGCTGCTGGCAGGAACTGTGACCCTGCAGGGACCCACACTGGAGCAGTCTGTTCCCACATGCACCTGTGGGAAGGACTCATACTGAAGAAATTCATGGAGGACTGTCGCCTGTGGGAGGCACCCCAGGCAGAAGCAGGGGTAGACTATGAGGAGTCCTCCCCCTAAGGAGGAAGGAACAGAAGAGACATGATAGCCTAACCACAGCTCCCATTCGCTGTCTCCCTGCACTGCTGGTGAGGAGAAGGTAGAGAAATTGGGAGTGAAGTTAACCCCAGGAAGGGGGGAGATATGAGGGGAAGATGTTTTCAAGATCTTATTTTATTTCTCATTGCCCCAGTCTGATTTGACTAGCAATAAATCATACTAATTTCCCTGAGTCTGTTGTGTCCATGATAGTAATTGCTGAATGATCTCTCCCTGACGTTATCTCAGCCCACAGGCCGTTCTCTATATTCCCTCTCCCCTATCCAGCTGAGGAGGGCAGTGACAGAGTGGCTTTGGAGGGTGTCTGGCATCCAGTGAGGGTCAACTCAACACACCACACATCTGAGCTACTGGATCAGGAACACCTGAAACTGTGTTCAATTTTTAATTACATTATTTAGGATTTATGCTGAAAGTACAGGAAAACAGTATTTCTTCTGTCTTGCAGTCTGGATTCATGCATAGGGTGACCCCCTACAGAAAACTTCTCAGCCTGTCATCAAAAGATGGCAAAGAAGTATATCCATATGCCAACACATTTTTGGGACAAATACATTCACATATTTTTGTGGCAGGAGAGGAAATAGAGAAAAAGAATACTCAAAGCTACAGGCAAAGAAATCACTAAACACAATTCACACAAGTAACACAGAATTCCTGAGTAGTAAGTAGGCAGCAAGTTCACTTTTTTTTTTTCCTCAATGACACTATTGTTTCTCAGGCTCCTTCTACTGTACTCAAGCACTGATTGGTATCAAGCCAGAAAAGTATTTGGCCTTTGGAATTTTGGAAAGTATTTTGGTCAAAATAAAACATTCTACATATAAACTGGTGGAGAAACCAGAAGAATAAATAAATTACACGACAATTCATAATGACTCTAGAGATAACAAGAAGACCATTTTATAAGGAAACCTGTAGCACAGGTTTTCAGACACCTATTCATGTTCTAGGTTACCCGAATCTCCTAGCAAATGTATGTCTTTGGGATCTCTCAACAAAAGCTACTGCCCTGTCACCACCTTACCCTTTGCCTCCTTGTCCTGTATGTGGGAGAATGAGGCCAAAGTCTGGGAATGTCAGAGCAGCTCCGAAGAGCTCATGATCCTGCCATTGCACAGAAACCCTCTTCATATGAATAGTCTCATCATCTCCTGGCTTCTCGTATTTAAATTATTTATCCAGTCCTTTCCTATTGCATGGAATTGTTTTCCTGAAAACTAATTTATATGCTACAACATGTTCACGTATTAGAAGAGAAGAGGAACTCAGAGAAGAACAATATGCATGACAGGTCTACATTTAGACAGATGAATTCTCCCCAGAGAATTCTTCATGGATTCCTCACCAGGCCTTGTGGTCCAGCTGAACTTGCCTCCCAGAAGTCTGGAGTTCATTGCAGTGGGAATTCCTCATTACTTAAAGACACACACAGTTCCAAAGCTCTGAATTGGCTGGCACTTTGCTTCTCCCCTCCCCAAGGACACATGCTAGCTGAAACATGTACTCTGCACAACTTGCATAGGAAGGTCCTACACTTCATACGCTGCTTTGGTACAGTACATGCCTGTGTCAACTCTGCCAGATCTTTCCACAGCCTTAAATAAACATTATTTGCAGATACATTTCTACACTTTTAAGTCAGGTGTTGCCTTACTGTGGTTTTATTCATTTCTGCTTAGGATAATGATTGAGCACTTCCATTTCTTTTTTAAGATCCTTGTTTCTTCCTACTCCCTCATTCAAGATGTCTGAGAAACTTCTTCAGTGATCATGACTATCATAATTTGGTTTATGAGACTCAGTACTCTGTCACTTTCTAACTAAACAAGCACACTTTTTCCAGTGTCCATGTTATGTAGGAACATGGGTATAAGCTTTAGCCATTTATAATTTAGATGAACACAAGGCTGACTGACAGGTTAAACTGCTGCCATGGTGACCACCTACCCAAAGACAGTTTTATCTTCAGAATTTTACTTCATCAAATTCTAGCCTGGGCTTACTACAAAGGCAGTCATAGAATATAAAGTACGATTCACTTAAGGGAGCCAGAATCTGGAAGGTAAGAGAACCAAATCTCAGTCACCCTGATGTTCACCAGTACTCTATAAAGGGAAAGAAGCACCTCAAGGGAACAACACACCCCATTCTCAGACAGGCATCTTGGCAACGTCTTCTGTCCTAATTTCTCTACCTTGATCTTAAAAGGAGGTGAGGGTGACTAGTTTGACTTCAGAGAGACACTGAAATTCTAAATGTCACTGATATCAAATGAATGTCACTAAATGTCTGTGGTGGGGGAGGGCCTGATCTGCATAGAGTACATCCATGCCAGTTTACAAACTGTGACGTGAAATAGGTAGGACAGAGTGTCTCGTCTCAACAATTCAGCTATGCAACAAATTGCCCCGTTCACAGGGGAAGAAATATGAAGAAGAAAATCCAGATCTGGCTGTGTACCATATTTTAAAAATCTGAAAGATAGGACATAGTAGAGTATTTGAAATAATAGATAGTATTTGAAATAATATCTGAAATTATAGAGTCACAGTGTAGTTTGGCTTGTAACCTTACATTCAACTTTCCAGAGCCTGATCCAGAAGACATTCTTCTCTCACAATTTTTATTCAAAATACTAATGCTACTACTTACCCCAATAGAACATATAAAATAGAATAAAATATATTCATCCCTCATGTCATGTGGTCTAAATTCCAAGAACATTGAGGACAAAGTAATGAATGTTCCCTTGCTTTAAGCAAGATGATCTGTGTACATTTAAACAAAAAATATAATGCCTCCCTGGTGTTCACTAAGGAATAAAGATAGCATTGATGACCATAGCAAGACTAAAGGCTAAGCTTTCACTTAACTGCCCCAAATTTGCCTTGGTAACTGTAACATAAATTATCCAGTTCTACATGTAATGGAATACGAGTCCTATATTACTAGAAAAACATAAAGCAATAACTCTGGAATAAATCACTGAGGAAAAGAAATAAAAAAGGAGGAGGGAAAAAAAACAATCACAGCCCAAAACTCCCAAGGAAAGGGATCACAAAAAGTCTCCTTTAAATGAGGTTCCTGAGCAGAGCTCAAACAGGATAAAGCTCTCCTAAACTGCTCACTCACAGGGGGACAGGGGAAATAAAAGACTTGAATGTCAACTATTGGATTCTAGAAATGCATCATCAGTTGAAAATTTTTGTTGCCTTTTTAACTGCATTTATTTCCCAGAAAATTGAAAAAACACCATTCTAGTTCTTCTACAGGATCAGAAACCAAATAGACTATAACTAAGATTAGTCATTAAAAACATAAAAAACCTAAATGTGACTCATGACTCATGTTTTGAGTCTGTCACACTAGGTAACTAAATGAGATTTACCAGATGCCTGTAAACAGTGAAGGAGACAAAGTCGGAAATCTTTCAGTAAAGAGACAGAAATAAATCTTTTCTATCAAACAAACACAATTTTTAACCCAGAGAGAAGGAAATTCTACTGCTGAGAGGTAGATAAGACAGTAACAAATATCAAGAGCAGAAATTCCTTCAGGGACAAGGAAGAGACTTTTAAAATTATGTAGGTGAGCAGCTCGGGGGACATGGAAGAAAAGGAAGAGCATTTTGCACAAGGAACACCTGAACTTGAGCCTATGGATAACACCGAGCACAGCAACTTTGTCCCACCACTGTCAGAAATTCCAAATAGAGGTATTTCACAGTAAAGCTTTCAGTCTCTTCATTATTTGTCATGTTCCATGACTGCAAGTTGTTGCAGTCTGCAGCAGAGCTAGGATGTGGGATATGCCTCTCTCTGATCCTCTTCTTCTGCCCCAGTTTTCATTCACTTGAAACAGAAGGATGGCCATGGAAAAAACCATGGGAACCAAATCCACCAGACTTTGAATGTTTGCCTAAGGCTGAAAGCACATGAAAAGGTTTTTTTCCTCTGAATCCCTGAGAGGTATCAACTTCAGTATTTGGCGGGCATCTAAAAAAAGCATATGTGAGTGTATGTGTAGTAGCAGAGAATCTTCCCAGTTGCAGAGAAGGAACTTTGTGACTAAATCATAAAGGCCTAGTTAGACAGCCTGCATTTGTGTCCTAGCAGGGGGTTCATCTTGAGGGAAGAAGCTGATAGAAAAATAAATGGAAATGTTTGCTAGCAAGAAGAGGCCTAGAGTGCAGCAAAATAGATTGTGTAAAGAAGGTACAGTTGAATGAAAAAATGCCTGAATATTCTGTGACAAGCAATAAAGCAGCAACACTTGAGGTTATTTTCACAGAACCTGCCAAATCACATTAGGAATCTGCATCAAACCTGGAAAATCAAACAGACAGGAGTTAAAACATTCCAGAATTGAGGTTATCTCTTAATTTTATCCTCTTCTTCCACATAAGACTTCAGGCCTTTCTCAGTGTGTGCAACCTAAATCCCACACCACACAAAAAACAAGATTTTCTTCTCACTCTCCCCATTACTACCACCATTAGTACTTCAGTGCTCCACAAAATTTCTGTTTAACGTCACAAAAGCTCCGAGATTGGAATTGCCATTACAGGTAATATTATCTTTATCGATAAAATAGAAATTTCAGACACTAATGCAGCACATATTTGTCATAGATCCATGTGCCTGGGTACTCCTGCTGAAAATCAGACCCTTTGAGGGGTGAGGGTGACCCACACACTTCCTGGCCCTCGAGGAGCTCAGAAGCAGAGGGGACCAAACCTCCAGAGCAGCATTGGGAGGTTATAGCCAGACCACAGCACAAAAGCAGTCCCTTCACAGCAAATGACCTTGTGCCGTCTCTCAGGGTGCCAGTGCCCAAGCCAAGCAGAGATTCAGAGGTCTGACACCCAAGCTTGCACCATGACTCTCTTTTATTCAGCAGTGTGGAAAAGGCCAAACAGTAAACAGCCCTTCTCTGGTTTTGTTTCTTTGATCACATATCTGCAGGAAATTAATACCTCCCTAACTCTTCCCCAAAGCACTATAAAAGTCTTTGATGAATAATTGAACACTTTTGGCAAAAACAAACAAAAAAAAAAAGCTACTTAACATTTCCTTCCATCCCTGAGTACGCAAGTGTGCAGTCTTAATGTTATTTTAAAACCTTAAAAAAGTTTTGGGGAAATAGTAATACAAGCAGTTATACTACCCCTTATACGTCTTACCTGTTAAGGATCTAAGAAACGCTACCCTTGCTTTGTGCTAATTAGATATTCATCTGTAGTGAGTGTTCCCTGTATTGGACAAGTAGTTCAATATCAATGTTTGTTGTGATGCTGTGATTAGAAAAGGACCAGTGACACCTTCTCATGAAGAGAAGATGCTGAACAGAGAAGTAAGGGAGATGATTTACTGCTGTGTTTTGCACTGGTGACATCAATACTGAAAGGCCTTTTTCTGTGTATTGTTCTGGTGTCAGTGTATTAAAAAGGTCACAAAAAAATTACCCGAAAGCAGGAGAAAATGTCTTAAAGACACAAAGAATTTAATGTATTTAGCTTACCAAAACAAAGGTGGGTGCTGATGTGACAAGTTTTGTGATGACCAAAATGCCAGGTACCAAGAAAGATCTCTGATCTAGCAGAGAAAAGGTTCAGATTAAAGGTACACGTTTGAAAAAATTGCAACCAATTACCAAAGACAACCAACGAACTGTCCGCCTCTTCATGTCTTCAAATCAAAACCAGACACTCTCCTTAAAAATATGCTTCAGAAAATCCGAATTATTTTTCTCAACTTACGAGTAAAGAAAGGAATAGGAAGAAACAGATGAGCGGTAAAGACTAGGTGACATTAACTGCCAGCTTTCCTGGCCTCGAAGCTACTCCTTTGGCATTTCGTGAAGTAAAATAGTTTCAGCCATCTATTCACGGCGGAGGTGAGGTCCGGGAAATTTTGAAGCGCGTTTCAGATTTTGAAGAAGGAACCTCTAATCGTCCCTGTCCCCGTCCCAGTTCCCTGGAGCCATTGCTTCCCGCTCTGTCCCTTCCCTCCCGGTCGCCCGCTCCTCACGCAGCTTCACTTCCTCTCCTCTCGTCCCTGCCACCGTGAGACAGCGAAGGGGAGAGGAGGGACCGGGAATGAAGCTCGCTGCTTTCGTTCCTTCCACCCTAAATAAAAAGCCTAAACTGAGAGGAGCTGAAAAGGGAACCGGAAAGGCAGGGCACGCTGCGCAGGAGCGACGCAGTCGGTAGGAGCCCGGCAAGGCAATTCCCCGGTGCTGCCCCAGCCCCGGGGCACTCCGAGCCCGCGGGCCCGCCCCGCAGCAGCCGCCGCCCGCCACCCCCCGGGCAGGGCGAGGAAAAGGAGGAAAAGGCTTCTGCCGAAACCCGGGATCGAACCAGGGACCTTTAGATCTTCAGTCTAACGCTCTCCCAACTGAGCTATTTCGGCCGCCGTGCTGCACGACTTGCGGTGAAATAGCACTAATCCGTTCTTCACACCCGTCGCTCGTAGCCGATGCTCTGGAATAGATGCTATTAGCCCTGCGGCGCTGGATGCCACAAACGAGCCAATGACGGGTCCCGCAAACAAAATTATGCCGTAAGCCAAAGACAAATCAGTAGTAACACAAAACTATGCATATACAAACTTCTATGCACAACACACACGTCAGAATGAAGATGTTTTGGCAGTGGCTCCCTGGATTATTGGGGGAGGTTGACGGGAACTAGAACATTATGTGAGACTCAGAAGCATTAAATTGGCAACATTTTACCTTCAGTTTTCACGGATTTTATTTTAAAGCCTGACAAAATGTGTGCAGAGATGATGCTGTCATAAAAATACATGAACATAAGGCACCTGCACCTTCTTGTGTCCATGTTCTTCCACTGGAGAAGCTCCCTGTGTCCACACAAATCACTATCCTAAGAATAGTTTACATTCACGTTGTTGATTAGGCATTAATTTCAACAGGCAACCGGTAGCACATGCCTGTGGCTGCAGGGAAAAGGTAGAGGATGCACCAGAGTGCCCACGTTAGTGCCTGTGATGGGCACCGACATCTCAAGTTGGTGCCCATTTGCACAGCCCATGGTCTAGGAAAAGCCACCTGTGAGGGCATCTCCTACTCACACTTTCTGCACACTGTGAGGGGAGAGAGGCTGCTTTGCAAAATTGTCCCCTGCTGCTCCCTCCTGTTAGTAAAAACACCAAGACTCTCTTCCATGGTACTAGAGGAATTTAACAAACCCCTCCTTTTTCAAGTGGGGAAGAAGCAGCCTCAGCCCAAGCCAGCCATGTGAATATTTGGTAACATAAATCACCCTGTTTCCTTTTATTTTCAGAGTGTATTTTTCCTCACGTTGTCCCACATTTGTGAGTTCTTCAGGAGTTGATAAGTTTTCAGGAATCAAATACCTGTTTTCAGAAGTACAAAGGCTGAGGACTGAGCCAGCAGTTTAGTGACTGCAACCAAAAACTCTTCACCAAACAAATTCCATTAGGGAGAGGTTAAAAAAATCCACCCACACTTATGCTTAAGAGGTGTGTGAACGACATACTGATAGAAAATCTCATCTTCTCATGATTTTCCATTGCCACTGGCAATGATTGTTTTGCTGAGAAATGATGAATGTAATCCCTTAACAAGAATGTCTCCTACTGATGCAGCTAACACAGTCTGTGATCTTTGGTGCAGATAAACTCCAAATGTGTCACAGCATGCACAGAAGTCAAAACACTATTGACTGAGCAGTTTTAATACATTACCACAACAATCAGAGGTACTATGGAGCAATGGGTTATTCCAATTCTTATTTTTAGAAATCTCTGTTTTGCCAGGTGAAATGGAAATGACAACGGGAATAAAAACAAAAACTAAAGGTAATGCAAAACAAAATTAAATAGAAGAGAAGGACAATTCAGTCTCAGACATAGCATATTTAATAAAAGAGTCAGCTTTTCCCCTAACAGAATTTGGCAAGGGGGTTTGTGTTAAAAGTTCCTCCTTCTGTAGAAAGATATTTGCATTTTGTGCCTAATGAGAGTAAGAACTCAGTTTCAGCAAAATGGAGCATTATTAGTCAAAAAAAACCCCACAAACCAACAAAAAAACCCCACATTTTTCACCCACAGTCTTTCTCCTACATCGGAGCAAGTACAGGGTGGACAAAAAAAGGTATTTTCTAGTCCATCATCTTATGACAGTGTAAACCAGCTTAAACCACAGCTGACACCCCTTACTGCAAGCAGCACACAGCTTTATCCAAGTGCTGAGGTCAGACCAGAGAAAGCCTTGGAGAAAGTAAGGGTTCTTTTTGTTGCACAAAGTGGAGCTGATACACACACACCACAAACACCCCACTGCTGGCAGGGTAAGCTGTGGCTGCCCCACCCCTGGCAGTGCTCAAGGCCAGGTTGGATGAGGCTCTGTGTCCCTGCCCATGGCAGGGGGCTTGAACTAGGTGATCTTTAAGGTACTTTCTCAGCTGAACCACTCTGATTCTGTGAGTGCACACAGCCCTGCCTCAGCTGCCCACTGCAATGTCTTCCAAATCCTTGCATTTGCTGCTGGCAAGGGATGCACTGAATAGCAGCTGTGGTACACCAAGACAGTGAGGTCGCAATGTTGCTCTTCCCCAGTGCACAAGGGATTTCAGGAGCTGCTTCCCGAAGATCTGATCCAATTCAGAACAGTAATCCCAAAAAGAGATGCAAACTAACAGCAAGCCCCAGTTAACTTCCCAAGTTCCTGACAGAACCTGAATCAAAACCTTTGCCAAAGTCCAGCCCTTTTTCCTTAGAATGTTTTAGCAGATAAGTGAAATACACGTTTATTCCATTTATTTTCATACTGGTGTGGCCTCACTTGGCTCTGTGACACAGACCTTGAAAGAACAGACAAAGGTTACAGTGTTCACAGTATTTTACATCACTACCTCTGCCTTCTCCAGAAATGCTTCCCAGTAAAATCAGTGAGAAACAAAACCTGAAAGCATCACACTTCTCCACACTGACAGTTCACTAGTTGATCCTTTGTCCTTTTCTTCCTACAGAAGCCCGAAGGCCAATGGGAAAATAAGCTGTTTTCTATAACAGAAAATACTTTTCCCTGTGAAAGAAATGCTCCTACCAGATCACTCACCTGGTAAGAAAATCTGATCTTCAGCAAAGTATCTCAAAGCAAAAGCCTCCTACATTTCTAGAATATATATAATTCAATATTTTAAAATGTGCATTTATTTATATATTTACAAGTAGTAACACAAAAACAAATCTCAAACACTTGGATGAATTAAATCTTCAAAAATATTTAAATAGGCTAGAAAAGCTTTCACTAAAAAATTAATAGATCCTATTGAAAATCCTCTCCAGGTATTATCACTTCTCTGGATAGTCATTTAAATATCAATGCCTGCATCTTCAGCATCCATACATTAAGAACAACTTTCAAAAGTTCTGTTCAATAAACCAATCACCCCATGCTGCTTTCTTCTGTGTATTTCTGATAACACTGTTTTTAGTGTTCCAAAGACACTGTACCTATTTTCAAAGGTTTAAAATAGATTTAAATTAAGGTTTATGCATGTTTAAAATAGTAAGATTTTAGTTATCTGTAATCTCTACTCTTAAAAACACAACACTGCCAGTTTTCCAGTATAAGGAATGTGAAAGACACATCTTCATGCAACCCACTCAAAGCAGCTGTCACAGCAATCACAAATACAGCTAAGACAGATCTTTCCAGCACTTTAGCTATTTCTGGTACTGACTTTTGCAAAATACAGAACAGTAAGATGGATATCGTAAGGAAGGATGCACATTGTAAGGAAGCCATATATCAAGAAAAGTACGAAAATTAAGGAAATCTTTGAATATAGTCAGCAATGTGTGTTTTGACAATGACATTTCAGTGATTCATCCATAGAAGCACATCTGGTAAGCCAAGAATGCGACAGATCATTACATACGAAATCCTGTAACTTCTATCTGTCCCAAATGGAAGCTTTTACTTCCAAATCACACATCAGCAACTGCTACGCAATTCTAGTATTATTATCCCACTGTGTCAAAGAAAACTCACCTTCAATAACAGGCTCCTAGACTTTAAAACACTTGGCATTGCAGTGAGCCTAGAAATTTCCTGGTTAGCCTTCTTTTAGAGTGACTCTTGCCAACCACAAGTGGCACTTTATCAACAGCACCATGCACCACAAGAGGTGTGATGAAGTTGGAAACACTTGTGCTTCAAGAGCACAAGTTTCTGAGTCCCAGTTTCTGAGACTCTTTAGAAGTCACAGCTTTTTCTGAGTACACCACAGCATCCCAGTCCCGTGCCACTTGCAGCTCTGCCCAGGGGCCACAGAGATCAGGGACTGGGTCAACTACAGAAGCTGAAGTGATAAAACCAAGAACAGTGGTCCTTTTTATGTTTGCCAGACCACCTCAAAGACAAAAAAGTGAAGGTAATTCTTTCAGGATAGAGGAAGAGCTAAGACATATTTTAAAAAAACCCCCACCATCTACTTTTTCAGCATGTTCTTCTTAATGAAGAGAAACCAATTACACCATAATATTTATTACTAAATCAACTTGGAACAGGATTCATTGACATATTTCTAGAATTACAGTGTTTTTTCCAAATTTTATATTAAAACTCAATATTGTTTTATCTTTAAAATGTTTTTTTACAGAAAAAATGTTGATACACTTCATTGATTAAGGTCTGCCAACCCACAATTCACAGATAAAGAAGAGTTTTAAGAAATTTTCTCCATAAGTAGCCTTCATATCACAGGAAATAAGATCATTGGAATGTTAACTGTGTTCCAGTATTTCAAGTTTGCTACAATTATAGTGAAGAAAAAGGAGTTAACATGTAATAGACAGTAATACTGTAAAATGAGTACAAAGTTTAAGGAAATACTTCTGGAAACCTCAGCGAGAACACCTGCTACTTCTTGACATCATCCCTTGTTCCCTTTAAAAAGGGGCATTTAAAGTTATAGAGCAGGTAAGTTTAATCAGTCAACTACAAAAGTTAGAAGAGCACCAGCAGAGAAAAGGACGGAACCATACAGGCGCTGTGTCCAGCTTTTGTCAATCAATTTACAGTCTCCAAAAAATATATCATTTCTCCCCTTGATTAAAAATAAAACCCAATTATTTGAAGTGACAAAAAATTATATATATTACAATGTAAAAACAAACTAATACAGATGAATAATTCCAGAACTAAAACAAATTTAACTCCAAGTCCCAAAAGCTGCAATCACAGTTAATTATTCTTAATAAGGCAGATTTTACTTCAGTACACTAATTTATAACATTATAAATATTCTTCACTCCATACAGTTTTTTAAAATCAATACCTAGTGAGAATAGAGTATTGCACCAAAAGCTGAAACTAAGAGGTTCAACTTATAAAGTGCTGAAACCATTCCAAAGTTGTGCCATACTGTGGTTCTTTACTTGTCATGGTTCGTGTATCTTGAATGCATCAAGAGTCCAGTGTGGCCATTTGATTGCAGGCTTTGAAGAGAAGACCATATGAGGTAGAAAAAACTCCTTCAGGTTCTGTGCCACACTATGGACCACTGAGCTGGGCAAATGGGTCCGTCACAGGAAAAGGCTCCAAAGCTTTCTCCGAGTTTTTCCAGTTGTGGAAATTTTCTCTGTACCATTCAACTAATATGGAAAGAATGTCGATGAGTTAAGCTGACCAGAGATAACAGGGAAATCCAAATATTCCACAGATATAAGACTAGCAACATACTAATTGTTCTTTATGGAAGTTTTTAAGCCATAATATTACAAAAATCTAGTTTAAACTTTGTAAGTTCTTTACGCAAGACTTATTCTAGCACTAAAAAGCTATTATCTTCTTTCTTTTATGTCATGTAAGTTCACTATTTAGAAAGCAGCCAATTTATGTAAAATTCAAGTGTTACATTCAACCTCTTCAGCTTCTCATTAACTAATCTATATATCCATTTCCCCCTTTTCCCTCTCCCTCCTCCCATCACTCCTAATTCAGTGTAAAAGTCATCAGTCTTACTTGTTTTTGTTATTCCTTCTTTCCAAGGCACTTTGGGTCTCCATCCTAAGTTGTGCATTTTTTCTGAACTCATTGGATATCTGAGGTCATTTGTAGGCCTGATGAAGTAAAATGCACACAGAAAACAATCTGATTATACTACTTCCTTAATAAGAGATGAAGTACCTCACACTGTCTTCCAAGGAACATTAGGTATGCTTCAATTTTGAAAATTCCCATCAACATAAACAGGTTGCATTGCCTTCAAAAAATATGTGGCATCTGAGTGCAGCTACAACAATGCAATTCAGTTTGTACAGTCAACTACTTGAAATTGACTAGAATAAATATTAATTAGTATTTTACTGGCACAAAAATGAACACAAAAATCACTGCCAACGCATTTGTGCAAATCAGTGCATTTGCAACACAGAGCCAGCGTTTTCTAATATTAGCATTTATGGTTTTTATCCTGAAAACCCAGAAACTTACACATATTTCAGATTTAAAATGCACAGGCTTCCAAAGGGACATCATTACAGTGGCTCATTAGCTACATGAACTTTGTAATACTGAATATGCAGAATCCCAAGCTGCAAGATTCAACACAGAAAGATACATCTGATATTTAAGCATGGCAGAAATTTTCACTTACACAGTCTGGTAGCCTAGTCTAGCATCCTGCACTACTGGCACTGGCATATTGAACAGTCAAGGTACATGTGCAGGCACAAACAAAGCACTTTATCATTGTTACTGTAACGTGCTAATAATCTCAAGCAGAAGCAGAACTAATTTTTCCATAGCAAGTAACCCCCATGACCTTTAAGTCACTCATTATAGAATTATATAGTCATAAATTGGGTATATTATCAACTTCTGATGACACCTCAACACTCCTGAAACACCAATTCCTATGTGGTTAGTTTTCCCAAGCCCATTTATGTTTAAACATTAGCAGACAGGGCCCAATACACACAAAGAAACATATCAAAGTGAATTACACTGGAACTCCTAAACACTCACATCATGTGAGCCAAAGGCAATTTGTTCAAAGTCCTGTAATACATTCAGATAGGATTTTGAAGAACATCTCCTAAAAACAAAAGTTAGCACATTTTTAAAGACACTTCAGTTGCCATGATAACAATCTAAATGTGAACAGAAAGTGAAAATTTTAAAGGCCATAATTCTTAACTGCTATCAGTAGACACATCATTCTTAATCACTCTGGAGAGAGTGATATCTAAAGTAAGCAGAGATTCATTGTTGCTGCAGAAAAGAAATGGATATAAAAGAGCAGAGCCAAACCAAGCCTGAAATTAAGGACGGAAACACACAGCAAAAGCATATCTATAAAAGCTACCCATTTTTCCACTGCCCTAACTCTGGTACCTTAGAGCTTTACAACTACTTTTGAGATAGCAGCTTCAGCTTAAGATAGAAATCTAAAGCTAACTACACTCCACAGGCACATATTTCTGCCTGTGGAGACTGGGTCTTACGACAAAGTATATCTAAGTCTGAATTAGTCACATTAATGCCAAAATACTAAAGTTAAGTGAGAGATGATGGGATTCATCTCACTCAGTGATGCTGAATAAAAAGTACACTGAATAAACTGTTGGAACTACCAAGAAGGAAAGATTTAGTTGCTCAGTAAAACTTTTCCTCTTCCCAGAGCACACATCAGTAATGACAACTATGAAGAATGTCTGAAGACAGAAATTAGCACTACATGTTTGCCTTCAAGACATTCATTCTGACCTACAGATCCAAATAAATGAAAAACCTGTTTTCTATACTGAACCCTGATCATAGATGTCAAATCCATTAGCAAAAAAAAAAAAAAAAAAAAATTAAGGAAGCAAAACAGCTCTTAGTCCCTCAAAAGTGTTCCCTCCTTTAGAGCAGAAACACTTCCACAAAAAACTAATTGGTTAGGAGTCTCAGAAAACCTGCCAGACAAAACTATCCTGCATGTGCAGCACATCCTGCATGTCCACCACATTCCTCACCTGTCTTTGACATAATCCATCCAGTGCTCCATTTCAGACTCTGAACTGGTCTTCTTTATCTGTCAAGAAAAAAAACAAGTATCACTCCCATACATCTTAGGCTATCTAAACATGTATTTAAAAACGTTTTTTTTTTCCTTAACAAACTTAAATCTTGTTTAAAAACCCTACCAAATAAAAAAATATAAACCACAAACAGAAATGGTCTTTTGTATACTGAGTCTTCAAACCACCAAAATTATCTAGAACATCTCCAACCTATCTCCTTCATCCAGAGCAATGCCAGAACATCCATAATCCAACTGTTAGATTTTAATACTGTCACATTCTCAGACCAAAAACTAAAGCAGTCAGCATGGAAAAAAAAGGGTAATTAAGCATGATGCCAGTCAGGATATAACGCAGTCAGGGTAACTGACACAGCAGCCCAGCACAGGATAGCCCACACTGCAAACTTACACAGTCCAGCTGCCACAGAAAGGGTAGCACATCATTCTGCTGCAAGGATCTTCCAACACCCACCACAAGTCTAAGCTCTTTCAGAGCTACAGAAGGTCTGTGTAATTATTCACATGTGCAATGAAAACCAGTACAGAAAAGCATCAGAACACTTTACTCACTAAATGGATTAGCTCCTTAGCAAGCTGGGCAATGGACATCTCAAAGTTAGTTCCAATGTTATAAATTTCACCTGGT
The DNA here is from genome assembly GCF_031753505.1 of Anomalospiza imberbis. NCBI lineage: Eukaryota > Metazoa > Chordata > Aves > Passeriformes > Viduidae > Anomalospiza > Anomalospiza imberbis. Next base: position 106,028,586 of record NC_089682.1, read on the forward strand.
TTCCCCTCCTTCAGGACAGTAAGGAATGCTTCTACCACATCAGTTGCATAAAGGAAATTCCTTCTCTGAAGTCCAGAACCATGAATACAGCTTAAGACAAGACAAAAAAGTATTTTTAGTCCTCAAATAGTTACATTCAATTTACTGGACTGTGTTTTAAGCAGTTTTGCTGTTACATGGGCACCTGAAGGTACCTTAAGTACCTGACATGCAAACAATCCTTTACTTTAAGGAAATCCTGCTATTAAAATAAGTGATTCAGAACTTCGTTATATAATTATCATTTTACAAACTAGCACATATTTATAACTACAATTACAGTTTTATAGCACAAATACTACTAAAAAATGTGAGTTACCTACCATTTTCTGTTCTGTTGCAACAAAGATATAAATTTTGGAATAACCTAAGGAATTGAACAAAACAAAAAAATTACTCCACTATTTTAGAAGCTGTTATTCTACAAAGAACGAGAAACTTCCAACAGTTATGTAGCATTAAGTATTTTAATAAGATCCTTTAAATATTTCTAAGTTTTATTAAATATAATGAAAGAATGTATCAAGCCTAGAAACTGCAGGGATTTTGGTTTGTAAGAGCAGGTGCCTCTATTGTATTGTAAACCTTATCTTTCTGGCTGTTACAAATGTAACAGTTTTTCAAAAATAAAAGAAGTTTCCATTACTTTTGCACACGGTAGTGCATTAGAGTCTAACTAGAAATAATTATTACCAACTGTTCAGAACAAGGTTTAAACATCCAGCATACTGCAGTAAATGTAGAACCAAAGAGTTGTTAAAACAGTTAAATTTGGAAGAGAATTTTAAGATAACATGGATAAACACAGATCATGTCACAGCATCCTTGCTGCACAAAGATTTACATTATCTTCATCTAAAAGCTTAGATCCATTCATAATGCCATAGACACTTCAGAACAGTTGCCCCCACTATTAAAGTCCTTAAACTGAAGCCATTAGAAAACTACACAAATTACTTAAATTTAACTCCCTACTCTAAACAGAGGAGCAGAATACTAGATAAAACTAAAGATTCATGTAGCCTTGTGCTGTGTTTTTAGCAGTAACTAGAATTTGGTATGTGAAGAAGAATAGTCAAAAGCAAGTCAAAAGCAAGCAAATACATACCCTGACTACACTCCTAACAGTCATGCAACCTGAAGCAAGACACAGATCAATGAAAAATGTACTCTAAAAGCCATTGCTTATCCACCTGCAATAATGCACGTAAAAATAAATTTGGGGGAAAAAAATCCCACAAAATGTAAAAAGCAATTTAAATTAAAAAACACCTCCATAGAACTGTAAAATATAGCTATATTTTCCACCAGTTCCAAACTCCAAAGAGTACATGTGGTGCTTACTTTCATTTCAACAGTGTATTTCCATTCACTAAACAAGCAGATCCAGGTATGGACTTAAAAAGGCAACGCCTTCTCACAAATAACTGTTTTAAATTGTTACCCTGCAAGGTCTGTATGAACACAAGTCACTTTACACTACTTCTCACCCTATATATGAATGTTATAGCTCCATCTTACTTATTTTCTTTGCAGGTTGGAACATCCCTTTCTATACCAGACATTGTATTCTCAGTTTACTTTTTGAAATGTTTCCCTTAGTTATTGAACACTCACAATTACAGAACATGATGTGAGTTAATGTAATTTGTAGGGGAATTCTGTCAAAATATCCTTTGAAAAACAGAAAAATTACAAAACAAAGTTTCTGTTATAAATTTCCTTTCAACTACAAGTCTTTAATTGAAGTTTTATCAACAATCAGAAAATATGTGCTCAGGGTAAGACACACTAGTGTTAAGCTCAAAATATATAATCACACGTTAATTTCAAGAGTGCTTTTTTCAAAAGTCATCCCATGCACATGAGAAAAAAGTAACATCACTGCAACCCTGAATTCGGGTACACTGAAGCTCAGAGTAAAGCACAGTTTTACTTACTTTTTCTGGATACTGATGTGGTCCATAAACATTACTGCTCCGTGTGATGACAACTGGGAACTGAAGAGCATTAAAAATACATGTGATTACATAAGAAAGCATATACCAGTAACAGTCTGTACCTTCCTGCTGGTCAATAAACAAACCAACACATGCACAGTGATTACTCAAAAATCCGCAAGCCCTCGCAAATGTTATTGAATTTAGCTCTCTGTATTTCTGTCAAACAGGCAAGGGCCTCCAGCATTCTCAGCCTGTTAGGAGCACCACAAGTGATAAATGTTTGAAAACTCTCTTACTCTGGAACCACCACAGGACATTGCATACGTGTATCTGGTTGACTGAAGACTGGCTTACTCCTACTTATTCCAGTATGTTTCACAGGTCATTAACATCCTATTCCTGTTCACTTTATAGCAAAAGCATCATATATCAAGAACAGAAGTCTAAAGTATCCAAAATATTAAATGTGTTTGCTTAAACAAATTTGACTAGCAGGGCTTTTCCTTTTTTTTTTTTTTTTTCTGCTTTAACTATAAGCCTAGTCTTAGGACAATTTGAATTATGCTTGTTCTACTTCTGTGTAATACTTTTATATTCCTGCAAGCTTAGCAGTAGTTTTTAAATTCCTAATGTTCTCTTTGACCATTTTATCAAAGCACATTTTTAGATATTACAGTTCAGATTTCAAAAACAAAACTTAAAAACATCTGACCTGTCCCCACTGTTTTGCAGTGTGTCTTCATTAAGTTATTGGTGGCGATTCTCTAACACATCCAGACTACAAGACCAACAATAAGGAAAGAGGTGGCACTGTGTGGACTAGTACTGATTTTTCTTTTATACTCTTATGTACATAATACAGACACTTAATTACAGAAGACAGAGTTTTTGAAGCTTCTATGGACTTACTTGGTACCTTTCCCAATAAGACTGAACAAAACACTCTGCAGCTGCTTTAGAGGAGGCATAGGGATTTGTCGGACGTTTTGGTGAGGATTCATCAAATTCCTAAAATGAAAATAAAAATTTGCATTGCTCTATTTCTTTTGCCCAGATAAGCCTTAAAGTTACAAAAGAAATAAAAACCCCTAAATAGCCAAGCACATCAGTCTAACAAAGTTCCTTACAACAGAAGGACATAACAAAAGACAACCTATTTACTGAACATAGAAGGCAGATAGATTACCAGCAGTAATATTTTTGTACTTGTAACAGAGTTACCTCACAGCAGCAGGTCCTCAGGTCTTTATCTTATTAAATAATCACTGTTGCTACAGAGAGGTTTAATACTTTTCAGGTTCATATTGCCTCAGAGAGAAACTGGACCACCACTAGCAAATTCAGCCCTAAACAAAAGGGTTTTTTTCTCAAATTTTTGTGTAACTTTATTTCTGTAAAAAATGTAGAATTGCAACCCAAAAATGCCCAAAGCAAGGCTTCAACAGTTCTGACCAGTTCCAGAACAGGTATCTTCCAGACTATCCTAACACTTTAATCTACATCTCACTTGAAAGGAGAAAAAAATAAACCAAAAGAAGGAGGGATACTATACAACATGCGATTTGTAACTATCACCTTAATGTGATTAAAACACTCACTATTCTTGTCCAACCTTTGCCTCTGAAATTAAATGGCCTTCCTCCCCTCAAAAAAAAAAAAAAAACTCTATGAGAACTTCTAGTGTGATTCACAAAGAGAAGAAAAAACAGGTTAAAGTTCTCTTTTCAAGGCCCAGAGACAGAAAAATTTCACTTGAAGGTATCAGCCAAGCCATGGGTCTACACACGAGAAAACATCATCCTTGGGTATCCTAAAGGCCTACAGATGGAAGTTGTGTTGAAGGAACTGATAAAGACACTGTGATACTAAGAAAGTGCATTACTCCAGGGACTATGGCAAAAGGCTCCTTTGACTGTATTTATGCCTTTAAAAAGATGAACATGCATAATTTGCCTTTCTACTGAGCTAAATTCCATTTCCTGAATTAAGGTCAGGTATAAATTCTCAAAAAATCAAAGATCTGCTCATAACAACAAGAAACATCTGAATATTTATGAAAATAATACAGGAATTGTTTTCTATTTGAATTGTCACTACCTACAGTTCTGTTAATATTTTAGCTAGTCCCCACCTGTTAAGCTGTGCACATTACTGAAGTCTCATGAATGCTCCAGGACAAAACCTTTATAATACACTTCTTTATACTACCTCTGGTAGTGACACCATTAATGATCCAAATCTCACTGCTTTAGACAATAAACATTCAATATAAAACAAGTTATGAAAAAAAAAAAAAAAAACAAACAGGACAACTTTGATAGTCAGCTTTCTAGAAGCTACCAGTACTTGAAGTCAAACATTTAGAGAGGCCAAGTAAAGTTAGACTCAACTTTGTTTTCACTATTAAAAGCAGGTAAACCAGAAAAATCCTCATGCATTTTCAAACTCACCTCATCAGTACTACCTCCATATACTTCATCTGTGCTAACATAGACAAACTTCTCCACATTGGCTTCATGTGCAGCAGCAACCAGCACATTGGTGCCATAAACATTCACGTAGGTGAATTCCAGGGCATGCCAAAACGAAAGATCTACATTAAAAAATGCAGACATTTCTGATTAAATTTAGGCAAGACAGGGCACTGACGGCTGCAACATAGACCTGTCAGACAGCAAGGTCCGTATTAAATGAAGGCACCTTCTACACTTGAAGACAAAAATCCTTGTTCTCAACAATAGGCTGGAATCATGAGCAAAAGCTTGTTGGTTATGGATTTTTTTAAATCTAAAACAGCATTGGCTAAGTACAGTAAGAAAAGTGTCATTCAAAGACAATTGTCTTTGAATGGGTCCATACAACTCAAGATGCAGTCATATGGACCCATGACTAATAACTCAGCAGCAGCTGTTTTGACTCTTACAACTGTTCCCCTGACCTAATGACTTTGTGCCTATCACATCTGACAATTTCAATAAGTATTTTCTCTCTTTTTAGCACGGAGACAAGATTTCAGTGGGACTTATGCCTAATCCTTCAGCTTTCACGCTGTTTTTTCATGTGACACCGGAGCCAATTAAGTAAAAACATCAGACTATGCACAAAGCCCCTCTCCACTGTCTTTACAACTCCCTCAGTACATTGTCAGCTACATGTGAATCTAGATAGAATTTAAAAATGTAATGCAGACAAAGAGGTACATTACCATTTATGTGCAATGAAAACAAGACAACAGTTAGATGAAGAACTTTTCAAATCAAGGCTGTGAATCCCTCTGAGTAATAAAGGCCACCAGATGCTCAATCAAGTGATTTGTAGAGACAAATTGGATCCTTGTTTTATATGAAGGGAAAAGACAAAAGGCATACTGGCATATATTTCAAGAAGGTATAGCCATGGAAAACAATACCAAAACATGCAGCAATGCTCACCTACATGTGTTTGGGCTGCAAAATGAAGGACTATATCTATCTTCTCAGTTTCAAAGAGCTGCTTTATAAATTCAGGTTCACAAATATCTCCCTAAACAGGAAAGAAAAAAAGAAAGGGCAAATTGTTTTTGATAGAAAACAGTCAGCTTCCCATTATTCCAAGTGTCACATAAGAAACCATTACAAAGGGAACACAGGATACAAACAGCACTATCAGCTGAGTTCTGGGCCACTTATCAATTCCACATCTAAAACAAGACCATACATAAAATTTCACCCATTTTTTTTTAAATCCTCAATGAAACTCACTTCAGAATTTATATTACTATTAACATTAGAAATAGCAATGTGTCCAAAAATATATACAACAAAAGTACAGCATGGAGCTCCAGCACTGAGGCTGAAATGCCAAGTTCCCAGAGCAAGTAAGAGTTCCCAGTCTGGCAAGCTGGCAGGGACATCTAGTGGCACTACAAAAGGAGAAGCAGATTCCCACTAAGGGGGATTGGATTATGTCAAGCAAGGCTTTGCTGCTTGCTGTTTATTCCGGTGATTTATTTTTACTGACATACTTTTTTAAAAGAGATGTTATTTTGAACTAAATGGGTAGTTACTGATTTTTTTAACTGAAATTCAAGCATAGTACACCTCTGTTGAACAGCAACAGAAATTGTGATTAAAATGTATCTTTCATACAGCCCCTGTGTCAAATTTTCTAAACTTACTGTTCTACTTTCCAAAACAGACTTCCTTTCTATAGTAGCACTAGAGAATACATCCTTCTTGCTGTCTCCTAAGGTCAGTACCAATGTTACAGTTCTAGTTGTAAGGGATGCACATTAGAAATTTTCTTTTCCAGCACATTTTTTTCCTGACAGTGTAAACTGCTTGGTTGCATACCAGCTGGATGTTAAGCTGTGATCAACTGCCTCTAAAAACCAAAAACAGAAACAAATAACTCAAAATACAAACCCCATAGCACAAAAAAAAAAAAAACCACAGTGAAAAATTGTAATTGTTTATACTGATGTAAGTTTTGGACAAGAGATTCCTACCCTTTTCAAAAGCAGTACAGCTACATCACTCCCAGTTACTGTTCCCCTGCTTCACATAGGGACCTGCCTGTTTAAAGGATATCTTGTAGAACTCCAAGCTCTCCCCAGCAATTAAATGTTAGTATCTCCTCAGGTAACAAGGCTTTTATACTGTATTCATACATTTCATATTGCACACTGGAAACAATCAAAAACCTTAGGAAAAGAACCAAAAAGCCATTTCAGTCATGCTGAAACTGCACACACGTACATGTCATACAGACTGTCCCTTTCCTCACATGCATGTCCCTTTCCTCACATATCCCTTTCCTTACTGAAAGAAAGAGGTGGTTCACAAAAACATAAATAGCCATGGGGATCACCAACAGGTCAGGGCAAGTTCAGCTTCCAGCCTTGCCTGAATCTAAGAAAAAAGGCAAGTTTACATCTACTACCTCTGAGAAAGGTGCTGTTTCAGCACACTGAACCATATGAATTTCTGAGATGTCCTGCAACCTTGGGCAGACCCCAAGACAGAGAGATCATCAGCACCGCCTCTTGTAGACAGGAGGAAGCTCAGCATACAAGCCCAGCAAGTCTGAATATTGATCTGAACAATAAATCAAAACCAACCTCCTGTCCAAAGACAAAACTGTGGAAGCATACACCAAAAATCTGTAAAAAGTCATGTTTTGTGGAAAGGAAGGTTCTATCACCTGGATAAACTTGTAGTTTTCCTTCCCAGAGACAGTTTCAAGATTCTTCAAGCTTGCACAGTAGTCGAGCTAAAGAGAAATGTAACACAACACCAGTAAGTGGGCTTCATGGATGCAAAAAGGCTAACTCAAACCCAACCTAACCACTGGAAAGTCTGAGAATAAAGTAAAAACTTATTTAAAAAAAACCTACTTTTCAAGCAGATGTGAGGTTTTAAAAGCACAAATCTTCGACAGATACCCTAACTTGTATCTAAACATCTGTTTAAGTAAAAATTCTTCAACAGATGTTTAGAGCTTGAAAAGTTTAGCTCTTTTTCTGAGCAACAGTTGACTTTTTTATTTTTGCACAGGAACAAATGGAAAATCAAACAAAAACTAACAATAAGCCATATAAATTTCAACATACTATAGATTGTGTTGTAAATCACTTAAAACAGTTGCCCATATCAAGAAAGAAAACAAGGTATTACCTTATCCAGATTTATAATCAGATAGTTTGGATAGTTTTTCACAAGAGAGACGACTACATGTGAAGCACTGCAGGATAGAAGAAAAACATATTTTACAATTATATACTTGGCTTTAAGGTAATAAAGAGATGACAAATTCCAAAAAAATTCAGCATTTTCTAAAGCCTTTGGGGTAAGAAGGGGATATATTCAAGACAAAGACAAATTCAAAGATATTGTAACACATCGACATTATACTAATATATATTCTATACATTATCCTAGTATTTTCTATATATAAGTGCATATGGTTAAGAAACTAAAAGTCAGAATAAAAGTTCATCTTATAACCAAAGAAATCAGTACAGCCCACAGTCACGTAAAAAAACCAAAAAAACCTGTTACATGCTACATTCAATTGCCATTGTAAAATACTTTTGTACTCTAAAGCTTACATACTATGAATCAGGGAGAACCAAACAGTCAACACTCCTAACCCACGACAGTGACTGCCATCACTCAAGTCTCTGACACTGCTGCTGGGTGTTAGAAGTGACAATCAGACAACCAGGTGGCAGTGTCCCTTTAGCACGGTCTTACGTAAATGTAATAAACGCCAATCACTTGTTTTAAAAATTTATAAAGGTTTAATAAAAATAAAATGAAAAAAATTAATACAAGTATAGTAATAAAGATTAAACAATTAGAGTTAGGACAACTAAAGAGACAATAACAGCAAAAAGTTACAGCCCGGGCTGGGTACCCCTCTCTGGACAAAAGTGAGCCAGGAGAAGGACCCCGATAAAAGAGAATTCCCTCCTTAAGAGGGGTAACCTGTTGCATACACAAATCACTTCATGAATATGCATATTTTTATTTAAAACAAGAATTCGTCCGGTACTTGTTGAGGAATTCCTGTTAATTCCAGGCCCTTGAAGTCTAAGTCGAGTTTGGAGAAGTTCGTTTTTTTGTTGATAAAGAAAGCCATAAATTCCTCTCCTCTGGAAGATTTAGGGGTTTTTGTAATTGTTATCTCTGTGTGAAGAATTTCTTGATTATCTTCTCCTTCTCTTGAGCAAAAAGAATACCACACACACATATTTTCTATTTTAACTACTAAAGCTTAATTTCAATTACAAAACTACATTTCCTATATTATTAAAATGTTACTACAGCATAACTTTCCAACCTAGCATAATACATATAGTAAATATCTGCGTAGAGCCATATAATATGCATTTTTCACAGTAAATGAAGCTCATCCTAAGAGTTTGGGCTAGTTCAGGGTTATTCACACACAGAAATTTAACTCTCACAGCTTGCACACACTGAGGGGCTCCAGCTTAATACAGGCCAGACCTTGCTCTGACTCAAACTGAGCCCCAGCACTGGGGGCTGACACGGGAAATAGCAGCTGGTCCCAGCCCTGCCACCTTCAACCCAAAGAATGCATTAGGCTGGAAAAGACCCGAGCTCATCGAGTCCAGCTTAGGACCAAACACAGCCTTGTTAACCAGACCATGGCACTAAGCACCACGTCCAGTCGTTTCCCGAATCCCTGCAGGGACAGTGACTCCTGAGCTCCCTGAGCAGCCCGGTCCAAAATCCAATCATATTTTCTGTGAATAAATGCATTCTATCGTCCACCCTAAACCTCTGCAGGCGCAGCTTGGACTGCGTCCTCTCTCATTTGCTGCCTGGGAGATGAGGCTGAACCCCTCATGGCTACACCCCACTCTCAGGGAGTTGAGGAGAGAGATGAGGCTGTTTTGCCTGAGGCTCCAGGCAAAGCACGCCCAGCTCCTCAGCCGCTCCTCATAAGGTTTGTGCTCCAGGCCCTTCACCAGCTCCGCTGCCTTCCTCTGGGCAGCCCCGTCCCGGCTGAGGCCGAGCCCCGACTCCCCCCGCCAGGCGAAGGGCCGCGGGGGCAGCCTCCCAGCTCGCTCCCCAGCACTTACCACCTCAGAACCCACGACAAGGGCGAGTTACCGGCAGCCCGCGAGCGTGCGCTGCCCGAGACGGCGGCGCGAAGGAACCGGCCTGGGACGGGCACAAGGGTGGCGGCACCGCAGGACCCCCGCCCGCCACGTCTCACCCGCGCCCCTGCACAGGAGGCCGGCGGCCCGCTCCGGCCCCGCGGGGCTCACTCACATGAAGCCGGCGCCGCCCGTCACCAGGACCCGCTTCTCGAACAGCGGCGGCGCCGCACGGCCCGCCCGCCCCGACATCGTCCGCGCTTTACGGCACCGGCCCCTCACTCCCTTTGCCCCACGGCTGCGCGTGCGCAGCATGGACCCGTGGGTTTCACGGGCAGAGCCACAGCGCCTGCAAGAGGCTCTTTAAAAGATCGCCTTCCTTGCTCCCCGCGCGGCCCCAAGGGCGGAGTTGTCACCGTCTCGGAGGCCACCGACAGCGAGGCGGGCGCGGCGTGTGAGAAGGGCCAATGCTTCGCCTCCGCACTCAGGGGAGACTGATGTCCGTCTCTTTTACGACTCCGGGTCTCTCAACTTACGGCCGGACCCAGCGACGGGACACGTGGCCGCGGGGGCGGGGCCCGGCGCTCGGTCACGCCCCCGGGGGCTGGCGCGCTCTTTCATTGGCTCTCTCGCCGCTCGCGCCTCACCCGGCGGGGGCGTCACGTGACCCGGCGGGGGCGTTGCGGGCGGGGGAAGGAGGATCCCGGTGTCCGCCGGCTCCCGGGGATGCGGTGGCGGCTGCTGTGGCTGCTCAGCGCCGCCGCCGCCGGCTGCTGCTGGGGCCTCGCCGCGGGCAAGACGCTGCGGGGCGGCTTCGCCAGCGCCGCCGCCCGCCAGGAGCCGTGGCGGCCCGTGGCGCGCTTCCAGTTCCACGGTGGGTGCCCCGAAGGCAGGGGAGCGGAGCAGCAGCGGCTGTGCCGCCCTGGAGCGGGGCCGTGGGGAAGGGGGCGGCTGTGAGGAGCCGTTGTGGCGCGGGGGGACCGGTGGCGGCCGGAGGGGCCGCGGGCTGGGGAGCGGGCTGAGCCCTGCACCTCTCCGTCCTTCCCTACTTCTCTCCCTCGCACTGTCCTTCCCTCTTTTCCTCCTTCTCTCTCCTCTGCCGGGACGTGCATCAGGTCCGATCCGCTGTCCGGGCAGCGCCGGAGCGGGGCCGGGGATCGCGGCCAGCGGCAGGACGCGGCCGCCGCGCGGCGGGGCGGCCCCGGCTGCAGCCGCTGGCAGCAGCGCCTCCCGCGCCGTGGGTCACGGAGGGGAGCAGGGCAGGGCAGCGCTGTGCCGCCTCCCTTCGTGCCCCGCAGCCCGTGCGGACGCTCCCGGCCGCGAGTCCGGGAGGGCAGACGTGTTCTCCCTGCCGCTCGCATCGCTCCTTCCCTCTTGGGACTCCCCCAAAAGGCAGCGGGGCTTCTAAAGTGGCTGTGTGGGCACGGTGACACCGCGCATCGGCATGTAGAATTCTCACCTGGCTATTGCCAATGGTTTTTCTTTCCGTGTTAAAAACTCCTTGTTAGTAATAATTTCTGACTGTTAGTCCTGGCTACTGTCCTGCTGAAAGAGAGCCCTAGCAGTGTCCCGCTGTGCTTGCTGGAGGAGTTTCACCTAACAGAAGGAGATGTGTGTGGCCATGACACATGCCATGTCCAGCGAGGCTCTGCTGGTCTGCCTGCTTTTCCTATGTGCTCAGCATTTCAGTAGCTTAGGCTGTTTTTCTTTCCCATTGAGCTTCAAAATCAATTTTCTTTCCATTGAGCAGAAAAACAGAGTTGGAGCATGACCTTCCAGTACTGAATGAGAAATGATAGCTAGGGTGGAGACAGCTTATGAAGTGACTTGAAAGCAGTTAATTAGCACTGTCCTAGAAGTTAACTGTACGAGTGCTCTAAATAGATCTGAAGGGGAAAACTGCACTGTTTAAATCTGAGAAAAGACTGTCAAAACTGAAGATGAGCCGTGTAGGTGTTCAGATATAATTGTATAAATTGATCTTACATATTTGCATAGAAATACTTCTCTTTCTGCATGAATACCAGCAACTATTTTGGGTCTTAGTGAAGCTTTCTTTAGAACCTTCTGTTAATATTTCATAATCTTAGCTAAACTGTAGTTCATAGAACATTTTACTGACTTTTCTTCTCCACTAAATCCTACCTTTTAATTTAGGACACTCCTAAGTTAAAGAAGTCTATGGCAATGTATGAAAGAAATTTTGAAAACAAGGTTAAGTGTTGTGGAATTACTCAAGCAAGATAAATTTTGTCAAATTACCTAGTTCTAAAATGACTAAAATATTTCTGTGTGTCAAGATGCAGTCTATAGTGTCAAGTTTCAGACTGAAAAAAGTAGGTTTAGATTAGATGTTAGGAAAAAAATATTTACAGTGAGAGTGGTGAAGCACTGGAACAGGTTGTTTAGAGATGTTGTGGATGCCCATCCCTGGAAGTTTTTTAAGATAGGCTGGATGGGGCTTTGTTCAACCTGGTCTAGTGGAAAGTGTCCCTGTCCACAGCATGGGGGTTGGAAACTGGGTTGTCTTTCAAGTCCCTTCCAACCCAGGCCATTCAGCCATTCTGCGATTCCACAGGTAGCCTGGCACATTAGAGAACACTTTTGAAGTTTGATTTTCTTTGCATCAATTTGTCATCAATCTGTCATCTATAATTAAGTATTTTAGCTCTAATCCATCCATAATGTGAAAGTCCATTCACAAAAGCTCTTCTGGTGTTAGACTTAAGAGCTACCCTGTGGTGCTCACAGTCATGCCACAGAGATCATAAAATACTAGACTTTGAAGAAGTTATTGAGGCACTGTCTTTAACTTAAAAACAATAAAATTTGGGGTGGGAGGGAGGAAGGGAAAAAATGTTATCTGGAAGTCTGTATTAAAAAAGAGGGCGGTGGGAAGGCTGTTAGTAGTAGAGAAGGTTAATGACACATGGGCTATGGTGAAGGTTTGTTTAAATAGCATTATAGAGAATTGTACATTCACTGGTTTATTAATGAGAGACATAGAAATTGTTTCTGAAAGACCATAAATACTTTAACTAGGAAGTAGTGGTAAAAAATTAAGGATAATGTGAAACTGTATTGCAGTTACTTAAAAGAGAAATATGTGCCACACTTTTTGCTTTTAACTGACATCAAGACAGAATAGTTGATTTTGTTTTCTAAATATCAAGGTGACCATGCTGTTCTGTGTGTCAGAATCAAGAACATAGCAGTAGCTGTGGCAAAAGCAGCTAGACTTCACCTCTTTCAAGCGCAGGAATGGCAGAAGCTGGAGAACAATGTCCAAGATCACAGCTGTACAGAGAAGTTCTCTAAAGCTCAGCTGACAAGTGAGTTACTGGGTTTTTTTCTCCTTAAAGAGTTACTGTGTATTTAGAACTCTGTTCAGTTATCTATGTGTTTAGGCTATTCATTTCAGTGAATTTGGGCTTTGCATCAACTAGGACTTTGGTCTTCTACAATTAAAAATACTACAAGGGAATAAAATTTCTTTTTTTATATCATTTCAGAAGAATTTGTTTGCAAGTTATGTTTTATTGTGCTGCTGGAAAATGAAATCCATGACAAACAATGGCTTTAGTGGAAACAGCCGAACTTTTTGACCAGTTCCAGTTCATGCTTTTACATGTTCACAACTCAAAAAGGGTACATACTTGGCTAAAGTTTTCATTTAGCCATTCAGTACAGAGATTTTTTTTTAGCTCTGCTTGGAGTAAATGTCTTTCTTCTTGTTTGTTTTTTTTTTTTAATCTCAAATTTTCTATAAAATAGATTATCTTGAGTATGAGAGAGAATTTACAAAGAATATCCTTGTACTAAGAAACTGAAGAACTAAAGAATCTGAATGTTTGGGACAGTCAGATGTTTGACTTTTTGAGTTGTGACTTGAGTTGTGACTTGTTTGAGTTTGAATTGTGACTTTCATTGCAGTGGAATGAAAAACAAACTAGAGGCAAAGTGATGGAACCTGCTGCAGTTGCCTCTAAACTTCTGAAGCAAATGCTTGTAAGGTGGGAGTGTGTAGCCCAAGTACAAAGTAAAAGGGTAATTTTGTACCTGTAAACCTACTCTTTCACTACCTCGTAATAAGTCTTTATTCTCTGCAAAAATTAATCTGCATCATGCCACCTTACTTTATAACTTTCCTCTTTTATAACTTAATGCTATTTCACCTTTTAGAACTGACACTTGTTACTGAATCTCACATTCAGCTGTGTTTAATGTTTGAGCTAAGGGTTATACCAGTATAGAATATGTAGATTGTCTTTTTGTCTCTTGTTTGCAAAGGAACGTTTCTCACTTGTCAGGAGGCTCCTGTTCTCCAGTTCCATGGAAATGGCATTTTTCAAAGCAGAGAAAACAAAAATGAAATTATATTCTCATGATAGTACAAATCTGTCATGCTTCACTGTATAAAACATGTTAGAAAATTTTTAATACAGTATTAGCGATGAACTAATCAGGATAAAGCTTAGCTTGAGTATCCATCTAAATGTGAAAGAACAGTAAAACACTGAAGCATTGAGTTACAAAACTAGAAGACAGACAGACTGAAATAATAATTTTTGCACCATTTTTTATCACAATGGTACTTAAAGCATAAATTTTCCTCTAAAGAAATTAAATTAGTATTAGAAGCTTAATTCAAATGTGTTTTAAGCGACTTAAGCTTCTCTTTTAAATACATTTCCTTTGTGCTGTCAAAATCCCAAGAGTAACATATTGATCATGTAATATTTGTCATAGTGAAACCTTTCACAGATGTCACTTGTAGGGATGTGGTTTCCTTACACTTCATCAGAGCTGCACTGAAGTACTGCTGGAATAACTGGCAGCTATTCTGTCTTTCCTGACTTGTCCCAGCAGTGTGCTCACTGTTTTCTGCTCTCTTAGGAGTCGTGTGGCCACAGGGTGAGTTGGATTTCTTTGCTGATCTTGGGCAGAATCAGTGGCTTTTCTGCCTCTGAGTCAGCTTACAGATTTCAGAGGAAACTGATTAAACACACTCTGTGTGATCCTTACTCTTGGTGCAAATAACAGTGTCAGAAGTCAGCTGAGAGGTGACATGGGGAGTAAAGCCACTCCTGTGGGCCACAGTTTGCCTTTCATTGGATTAAGCACCATCCGCAATACTGGTTTGTGTGTCGTCCAAATCTGTACCTCATGACAGTTGCTGCAAGGACACACACACTGCAATTCTTCCTGGATTCTCATGTTGCTCAATTCGTACCTTAAAAGAACAGAAAGTAACTTCTTGTAGTTGAAACACATTTATTGGAATTACATTGAAGTTTTTCACAGGTAGGCTTCAAGTTAGAAATTTGTTCTAAATTTTGTCTACAAAATATTTAGGGAAAATGAGGTTGTATGTTTGCAGCTCTTATTTAGAAAGGCCTTTCACAGAAAAAAAAAAAAATTGTGGATTTTTTAATGAAATTTTTCTTCGTCCTTAGCCATTGTCATGTTTACCTATTAAGGTGAATTATTCTGTTATTGTTATTTCTCCTGTAGAGAAATGATTGAGCTGATTAGCACTCAAGTTCAGTAGTCAATGTGACAATGCTTGTGTTTCTTGCAGTTTCAGCCAAACATAGAGAGCCACAGATCTCATTTGCATCAAGAGTTGGTTTTGAAGAGACTGTGCTTGGTTAACTGTTGTTTTTAGGCAAAAATAGTGGTAAGATAGCAAGCAGATGAAACATGAGTATCTTACGTAGTTGTTCTTAAATGTAATCTGATTTGAAATATGCAGTTTGATTACACAATGGTTTCAGATATTAACTGTCAATTGAAATTCAGTATGTTACAGTTTGGAGAAGATCCTGTGAAGTAATACTGATTTGCACCTTTAAAGCATGCATGGTGCTGTTTACTGAGCTCATATGCACCTGTTTCTGTTTGGTGCTCTAAATCTCTCTGAAAGCAAAGTCAAATAAATTTCACAAAGGTATTTTTCATGCTGCAGAAGTACCTGTGGGTAGTACAGAATAGCTGATCCTGTCAATACAGAACTGGAGGATGGAAATGTGCTAAGCAAAGGACATAGTTTGCACTTTCTAGCTTCTGGAAGGAGGGAGCCCTCCCAGCAGAGCTGAAAGGTGGGATGCAGCGTCCTCACCACCCCTTGCCCACCTACTTGAAATAAAAGCTGAAGTTGGAGGTCTGGTCTCTGGTGTTACAGACAGTTTTCAAAACTCAGTCTGTTTTCTACTGTGTATAGTTTATAACCTGTATATGATGCTGTGGATTTAAGTTTTATCTTCATTCAAAGATGTGTTTTCTAAAATCAAACTAATCAAGTATTTACTCCTATTTTTGGTTTTTTTTTGTTTTCTTCCAAAGTGACTGTGAACCACACTGAGCAAAATCTGACAGTGTCCCAGATTCCTTATCCGGAAACATGGTATGTGTTTTATGTAGACAAGTTTACCTGCGAGGAGAATTATTCTGAATCCGAGGATATTCAGTTTGAAATGGTCTTACTAAACCCAGATGCAGAAGGGAATCCATTAGATCACTTTAGCGCAGGGGAATCTGGTAAGATTTTTTTTTCTTAAAATTAGATTTGTAAGTTAAGGATCTGATTACTCAAATCAGTACTTACTGTGCTTGGAAGAGCATGGGGAATGGATAGCAGAGCGTCTTATATTTCATATTCTGTTTTTTACAAAGAGTAGACTTGAGTTCATTTTCTGTCATCACAGACAAATAGTTTCCTTTCCCTAGACTGACTTTCCAAAACTTGACTAACTAGAAGTGTAGATACACAAGGACAGTCAGTGTTAAAATATTTGCCGATAGGTATTTTGAACATGTTGAAATTGTAATCTTCCACTTGAATGTAAACTTAATACCTGATTTTAATTAATTAGTGAAATCCTTAAATGTGTGAAACTTGATTCTGTGCAACAGGAGTACATGCAGGATAAAACATTTTGCCAGTACAATTTCAGTTTTGTGTTTAGATCATTATAAGTGTCTTAGTCACAGGCTGTAGATGAGGTTTGTCTGACCTGATATTGTTATGATAAGAAATGTGATTTTAAGTCTTTAAACTTCTAAGGAAAAACTCAAGACAGCAGCCAAAGAAATGCCTAGATAAAATTGTATGCTTTGGACAATCCAGCCTAATGTATTCTTGGTTGCAGTGAATAGCATCACTGCTCTGGGAGGCCTCATCAACATGTCACTCTCCTGGATCTGTTGTGAGGGAAAGGCTCTGTAGGCTGAGTCTGTACAGAGTGTAAGTCTGCACAGTCCTATACAGAGTGAACTTGAATATACCAAGGATGAGTCTAATTGCTGTGCTTGGAATCAAATGCCCTGCTGTCATTCATGACCTCAAGAGAATATAGAGGGAACAAAAGCAGCTTAGTTTTTGAAAGGAAGAAAATATCTGCTGGAATGCTTAGCAGAATCTGCAAGAAAGTAGCACATTAATAATCTGTATTTCAAGGCTCATAATCAGACTTAACCTCTCTTTAAATTCTTAAGTTCTATAAACTTGCCAGTTTTTATTTGGTGAATTTGACCTTCAGAAGTGAATTCTAGGTTAATTTACATACTCTCAAAGAGGAGTAATTGCTAAAGGAGTAATTGCTACATCAAGGGTCAAAGCAGTTACATGGCATCATATGGCCCACTAAAGTGATGTAGAGACCTCCTACAGAGGCATTTCAGCTTTGTATTAATTCTGTAGGAAGACTGAGCACTGGGAAGCAGAACTCTGAACAGCTTATGTGCTGAGTAAGAAGGTGTGTAAATGTGCTGGATGTATGTATTTAGATCTAACAAATAGGAAGCAAGGTGAGCGGTACATGCCATGTCTTTCAGAGTTGCAGAGGAACACCTCTGTTAATTCAGAATTAAAACCTGCATTGTAGCCATGAATCCTGAAGCTGAATGCACTGCTCTGCATTCAAAGAGCTGAGGAGCATTTAATCTCTCTTTCTCTCTCTTTTTTAATTTAATGGATCTCTGTGAAATAATCTTTGCCATTTTTTCATAGAAACTTAGAATGAGAGGGTATCAGAGAGAAGATCCAGCTTCATTTCTTGCTTATTTCATGCAGGCAACTAAAAATTACATAGTTGCAGAAGGTTTTAGTTAGGTCTTCCTTCACTTGAGTTACT
Source organism: Anomalospiza imberbis (assembly GCF_031753505.1). Lineage (NCBI taxonomy): Eukaryota > Metazoa > Chordata > Aves > Passeriformes > Viduidae > Anomalospiza > Anomalospiza imberbis. Next base: position 106,046,312 of record NC_089682.1, read on the forward strand.
TTAAGCTGTGGCACAGGACTCTCAAAAATTAAATGAATAATAAGGAAAGCATGGGAAAGAACTTGAGGCTGTCACCCTGTGATTAAGATGCTTGTCTTCAGAGATGAGGGGGCCTGACTTCTGATCCCTGGCAAGTAATCATATTTTATATGGCAGGGGTCTTCTACATAAGACATGGTGTCATTAGAATCCAGGATTCCTAAAGGCAACTGAACAGGTAGCATTTTGAAAAGCTTTGAAGTAAGATATCTTTGTCAGCTAGGTTCCTTGAAAGTCAGGAAACTTAAAGGAGACAGGTTGAAAATTGTATTTTTTTATAGTTGGTTCTCAGTGCAGCTTTTTCCTAACCCCTTTTGGTCTCAAACCAATATTCTACACTCTATGGTTGGAAGGAGTGTTCTATCATAAATGCTTAGTGTTTGTTAAAAGCTAGCTGATTTTACTAAAGAGTTTTCCTAGAGTTCTCACTCATCATGGTGAGAAATAACTTTTACCTACATAGTCCTTGCCAACTTCAGTGGGTATCTTTTGAAGCAGAAGGAAAGATTTGATCTATACCCTATAGATAGATTTGTCATTGATAAATCATGCTCATGTATTGGTGTACAAGAGAAGCAGAGTGGCCTGGAATTTTTAATCCTCTTAATTACTTTATGCTATTTTTCTCCCATTTTCCTGTTTGTATGTTCAAAATGTTTAATTTCAGTCACAGAAGCTACAATGCTAGCTACTATTCAGAACTCATCCAGTTCTAATGCTTTTCAGCTCAGATATTGAAATGTGTATACTTGCTCTTCCCAGTCTCTATGGGGAGCTGTCTGGAAGCTTTTACCAGAGTTATTTTGCTGCTGGAGAAAAAGGTTTTTTTAGAATCTGATTCTATGGGCACCACATTCAAGGAAGGTTGGAGAATGAAAACAAGTTTTCTATGAGAAATGCTTGTTTATCTGTTTTTGCTTATATCTCTCACTGGCTGTGACCCTTTGGGAGCTCCTGATGGGTTGCAAAGCTTACTGACGATAGAAAAGATTTCCAGGATCCAGGTCTTAAGGGAAGCATTTTACCAGACTACTGCCAGGCTGAAAATTAGAGGATTTCTGTTTTATAAATAATCTTTAAAAAATTGTGGATTTTTTTTTTTTGGACAAGTGCAAAAGAAGGCATGCTAAAAACTAATTACTGTTTTCTGTGCTACTTTCTTTATCTGTAAATTTTCAGACTTGATCAATTGTGTTTCTTATGCTGCTTTATGTGGAGGAAGGGTGACACCCAGTGGTTAAAAAGATTAAATAGAAGTCTGTTTGGGGTTTGTCTCACCTCAGATTGTGCCTTTACGGAATCAAATAAACAAGCAAAAAGAGCTAAAAATGAGTCATTTAATAAATATATTTCTTACTAATCAAATGAGCTACAATTGTTTTGTGTGTATCAAGAAACTGTGTCACTTTATGCTAGTCTGGTAATTGCTGCAAACCTCTCTGCTCAGAAGGGGTATTGTTGACTAAGAACACTTCCTGAGATCAAATAATAATCAGATTTTTGATAAAATTCACCGATTTTCTTGGATAAAATTGACTAGGATTTAGACCTTTTATGTATACTACCACTTTTGGGTAACAGTTGCTACATATTTCCCAATTATTGTATTAATCCCAAAGATTGTAATGATTGCACTGTTTTTTTAGTTATTTGCTCCTAGTAGCAAAGTTTCTTCATAAAACTAAGCTGTGTTTTTTTTTTTCCACAGGATTACATGAATTCTTTTTCCTGCTTGTCCTAGCATACTTCATAACTGCTTGCATATATGCACAATCCCTGTGGCAAACAATTAGGAAGCGTGGACCTATGCATGGTGTATTAAAGGTGTTGACAATTGCATTACTGTTGCAGGCTGGTTCAGCTTTTGCCAACTACCTGCATTTCTCAAGGTACCTTTGTTCCTTTTCTGCTTTCAGTCTTTAAACTTGAAGAACAATGTGTTGTAAAGATCAGTACATGATTTGCCTGGAGGGATTGTGGCAAAATTTAGGACTGACTTTTGAACTGCATCATTATCTAAATGTACTTGTGAGAGAGAACACCCATTTAAGACACACCCACTTAAAAATACAATCTTTTTGTTCTTTTTTCAGTTATTCTAGAGATGGGATAGGAGCTCCTTTTATGGGAAGTCTGGCAGAATGTGAGTCTGTCCCCTGTTTCTTACATATTTTACCCATTAATCTCTACAATACATTAGCAAATGCTGTTGCTGGACTATACTATGATATTGGATCACATAATTTGATTTCTAATACTAAAAATTACTCGTCCAGGAAAAAAATGTTTTATGTGTTTACAGTAACTATTTGAAGTTACTTATCTGTGATATTGTTTAGGATTTTTCAAAGATTTTTCAAAGGATTTTTCTCTAGATTCCCTGCTACAAACACTTAAAGACATGAATATCAACTGAGCAGGTCTTTCAATACATTGAAGAGTTTTGTGGAGTCAGATCTAGAAAGCCAAGCTTTTTAGGAAACTTAATCATATTTTATAGAATTTGTCATTTCACTGACAAATTTAACAATTATTAAATGGAAAAGTATTTTACAGCACAAATGTTATGATTAGCATGATGCAAAAAATGCTTATGTGAGGGTTTGATGCTAACAAATCGTTTTTCTCCACTCTGTAAAGATATTCCAAATTCTCACTGGAACTAAACTCCTGTAGCATAGCTTTCCAAAATGCACTAACTTAATCTTGTTCCATTCTTCATTCTCCATTGTTGTTGGGTAGTTTGGGTTTTTTTTTTCTCCACAGTTCACCTTTGAAGGATTGGAGGTTCATTCCAACCAAATACATTTCCTTTTGACTGGCTTGAAGCACCCCAAGAAAGTAGTACTACAGTAGTGTGGTAGTGTTGGGGAGTAACAGCCTATACAGAGAAATATTTCCCTTTGTAGAGTTCATTTAGAAGGCTGCAGTTGGAATTATCAGCCTCTTGATGGCACCTGACACCACAATAATTGCCTCTTTCTTGTTTTAACCATTTGAGCTGGCAGCTCCTTGCAGCCACTCCAACAACTGTATAATTAAACATTCCTTCTCATCTCATGAAATGAAATAAAATGGAGCATGTGGAGGTAGTCATAACTTCACCCCAGTGTTAACTATCCAGCCAGAATTTCAGAGAGAATAGCATCATGGTTTGTTTTTTTTTTTTTTTTTTTTTTTTTTGTATGTGTTGTAGTCAAAAAGCCCACTTTTATTTGTATAAGTTTATAACGAATATTATTTTTGAATCAGTAGCTCAATTTCTTAAATTCAGCTAGGAAAGTTTATACTTTCTTACTGTCTCTGAATTTGGTGATTTCTAAAACAGTAAGAGAGCAGAAGTAACAGAAATGTGGAAAGCTTCAGTGGCAATTACAGTTCTGAAGAATGGCTGATGGCAAGTAGTATAGTTTGAAGGGAAAAGATTATACCATTTTTCCTATATGGCAGCAGAAATATGAATTAAAAATAAATCTTAACATTTCTATTAATTGTAGTGTGGCCCAGATATCTTTCTAAAAACCTGTTCAGATACCATCTCAAGCAGTTATTCTTTACCTAGTATGATTTAGTCTTTACCACATATAAAAAAGCTGATCCTCAGTCTAATTAACCACCTAGCCCAATCACATGAATTACACAAATAATGCTGGCACTCAAAAGCATTGCAAATGGTGTCCTCTTAACTTTGGGTAAGAATAAAATGTGAAAAGTCAAAGACTATTATTATGTCTGTTGACTAGTCAAAAAAGATGAATTGTGATGAAATCAGACAATTATGGTATCAGTTTAGTAATGTGGCTTTACACTGACCTTGAATATTGTGGGATTATTGTAATCTTTAAAATTTTTGTCACCCTTGTTCCTTTCTAGCAAAGTGTATGGGATGTCAAAAATTAAAGCTGGTTGTGGATTTTTGTCTTAGAGGAATTTATGTGTGAATCCACTCGAATTGTTACCACACTGAAGCAGAGCAGTATCTATATCCATTATATGATGGAGAGATGATGTCTGGCTATACCTTCTAGGGCAGCTTATCTTAAGGAATGACAGAAAAGAAAATACTCCCTAGAACACAGAGAATTATTCAGTAATTTTTCTAGTTTAGGTTTGTGACGCTGGTTTGACATGCCTTTAGTTCATGTAACAATTCTTCTTCTAGTGAGTACTGTCTCACAATAAGATAGCATTGGAAAATAATTCCATTATCATTTTTTGCTCAAAATCAGTGCTGGTTGATTTTATTAAAGAATTACCAATTTTGTATTTACTAAAAGCTCTTGACAGATCTTAAACAGCAAAGGTGTCTTAATACATTAAGAAGCATTTAAGCGTGTAAACTCTGAGAATACCAAGCATATCCCAAGAATTACATTCTGAAGTCTGATTTATACTCTTATTATTTTGCTAGTATTGCTGGATGTCAGGGAAATATTGTAGATGATCTTCTTTTGACACACTTCCTTTGTGTCCATATTAATTTCTGTGTAGTGGCAATATATCCTGTGCCAATATTTTTAGTAAATGTGATATTTATAATTTTTAATACAGTCCAGTTGTATAAAAGTAGAGCTTTGCTTTTTTTGTGACAGAAATATTATTCTTGTACCTGATAGTGTAAGTGAAAGTTACAAATAAAGAACAAATTTAATTGAACTAAAATATTAATGAAGAAAAAAGAAAGCATTGCTGTGTAGTGCCCAATCTCTAGTTTCTGAACCAAATTTACAATATACATAGCGTAAGAATCTATTTTTCTTTTACATCTCTGCTATGCCAGTACAATGAGTCAGATCCCAACACCAACTTTAAAATTGTTCATTAAGTCAAAAACTTACCAGATCTAAAGCTAACAATCACCCAGAGAGAAATCCTCAGAGTTTTCTACTGTCAATAGTGCTGCAGCAAGCCTACAAATAAAGGCTTTAATATATCCTAGCTTAAAGTTTTCTTTATTCTGATGCAGCTTCAAACACAAGTTTGAGACACTGATTAAGAATGTAACTTTATGGAATATGTGTTAATTGTTTCCAAACAGAGTTAAAAATGGACATAGCAAAATGAGGCAAAGGTACTTTGCATTTAATAAAATGAAATACAGACAAGTTGTTGATCTTAATGAAGTTTGTGTTAGGGTTATTCATTATGTTTTCCCCTTTAAGTATCTCAGAGTGGAATTTGTCCTAAATATTTGTGCTTTCTTCTGGAAGCTACTGCATCCTTAAGACAAAGTGCAATTAATTCAAAGTACAATGTAACTATCTGATTTTTGAACAAAAGTTCTTCAGAGTGAAGAAGGGAGTTCATTTCAGCATGTTGCATATTTGCACTATGATTAACATACATATGATTTTAGTTCTTTAGCATTTGTAAGTCTATTTATGCAGATGGACTCCTGAGCCCAGACTACTCTGACACAAGAGTGGGATTTGGAAAGACATGGCACTGTGCCCATTTTCTTGCAGATCTGCAACATAACTGCAGGAAAGCTGATAGTGATCGGTTCGGTCACTGAAAACTCCACAAAATAGGCACATTTTGTGGCAAAGCAACCTTATCTAATCTAAATCATCAAAATTAAAAGGTGATGCAGAGGCATAAGCATCCAGCATTTGTTTGCGGGTATATAGACCATTTCTCTTTGATATAGGAAAAAACCCACAATTTTATTTTTGTTGTAATTTTATTCCTTTTTCTTTTGTTTTCAATAGTGTGTGACATAGTTTCACAGATACAAATGCTGTATTTATTGTTGAGTCTGTGTATGGGTTGGACAATAGGCAGAATGAAGAAATCTCATGGCAGACCTCTTCAGTGGGATTCCAGTCCAGCATCTACCAGCATTGCTGTAGTGGTTGTTGTTACACAGGTTTGTATTTCATATTCATTCTTACACTGAAGTATACAGCTGCTATTAAGTATGACAGAACTGTGAACCAAATAATTTCAATATTTTAATTTTATGAGGGAGGGAGTATTAAGACTGGTAAAAAGCCCACAGCATAATGTGCACCCAGTATGTCTAATAGGTAACACCACCTTCTCTTTACTTTAACAATTTAAGATGTTGCTTCACAGTATGTTTTTGTCTAGCAGTAAAACCACTTAAGAAGTTCCCACAGTTTCCCAAAGTCCTGATTGTGCCAATTGTTGGTAGCATTATGCTGTGAACCAGATTAGTGGAACAACCTAGACTGAAAAAAAAAGTAAAAAATAATATTTGTGCAGTCATTTTATTGATCTGATTTGTAATGTGGTCCTATAAATAGTTGTAATCAGTACTGCTGAGGCATTGTGAAGTACATTGTGCAGGTTGACAACCAGCAGCATGGGAGGAAAGACAAGAAAAGCTGCTGTGACAAGGTCTTTGTCATGAAAACACGGAAATCATCAATACCCTCCTTTTGGAAGCACTCAAATAGAATGTCTAATGGTCCTTTCAATCAATATAAAGAAGGAAATTCTTGAAAGGTTCATGTGCAGGATTGGTCTTGCAAATATACAAATGGTCTGACACATAATTTCATTCAAATATTTTCCATTAGTATAAATTAGAAAGTTAAGTAAACCAGTAACTTAAAAGTAAATTGTAATGGAAATCATTCAACCTGGTGGTGCTTTTTGTAAACAAATTTCTTTAAATCACATCATAAAGACAAGAATCTGAAAACCATTGAGAAAGAGAAGAGCAGAGAGAAACTGGAGACAGTAATGAGGAAGAGATTATACTGAAGATTTTTGTGCCATTTGGGTAGTATCTGTAATTAGTGCTGTTTCTAAACTAAATAAGTGGACTTCTAGAACATTAAGAATAGCTGGGAGCTGGCATTTCTTGCTAATTAAGAATATAAACCAAAGGCTGTTAAGGTCAGTGGGACTGTTGAAATTTAAAGATGGGTGTCAAAATAAGGTGGAATGAACCTATCCAACACCAGAAATTTTACATGCTGGTAGTAAAGAAGACTTCTAAAGTATTTCATTTCATTCATGCCTCTGCACTTGTGCATATGTATGGGTGTGTTAGTACTCTGCTGCTTGAGACTGGAAACTTTTTCATTTTTGTTTCCTTTTACTATACGTAGAAAAGACACTCAGTATAATCAGCTCAATCTTATTTTGGTTGTTACTTATGGTAAAAGTGGGGCAGGCATCACACATACGAGCTGCTTCCCCCAAGACTGGTCCATTGCAGTGGCTCTTCAGGCTCTTGGAGCAGCATTGGAGCTGCATTAGCACACAATTGTCTATCTTACTTTTCAGCAGTAAGGCACAGCTCTACCACATCTCCTCCTGGTACCGTTGGGAGTGTCAGGTTCAGCAGGAATCTTGTAGGAACACAATATGGATATTGGAATATGTCATTGCCTAAGTGGTTTTGCACCCCCATGTCAGTGTCTACTGTCTCCAGCAAAATTTCCCTCACACTAAGAGTATCCCTTCTGGAGAAGATATTTTCCATCTCATGGTTCAGTACATAGAAAATACACCTCCTGCTAGATTTGTTCTCCTTATTACAGAGTGCAGCTGTTGGGCTCAGGGAAACAGGATTTAGACAGTTTTTCACTGGTCTGTCTAGATTGACATGGATGTTTGACCTGCTATAAACACTCAATGGGCCCATTTAATGGCTAAAAATGTAGAATAACCTTCTTCCTGTTCTGATCTTTCCCAGAGATTCTTATGGGAGAACCAGCTTCCTCTTATGCCAGAGATTGGACAGACTCCATGTGGATAATCAGAGATATTCTGAGGACTTGCTGTGGAGGCTGCTGGAAACTATGTGCATTAAGTTAATGCAGCAGTTAGAGATTGCACCATGTTAGTTTTATTGACATTCTCCCATACCTGTCCTCATCTTCAGGGAAGTCAAGAAAGTGGACAGCCTGAAAAAACATGTTATTTTTCAACTTAAATGCAGGTTTGACTAGCAAGCTATCTGAGCCTGTTTGCCTGCTACTAGTTCAAATTGCTCAGCAGATTTTTAGGGTTTTTTCTCCTCTTGGTACTGATGCTATGGATTTTTTTTTTTTTTGCTCTTTCAGAAGCACTAGCAATTTCCTGGGCTATGTTTATGGGTTGCCTTCAGTGTCGGGTGGACACAGCCTCCTAGTCAGCAAATGTCTTGTGGTCTTTGCAGCTGCAAAGAGGTAACTTCTCAAAGGAGGGACAAGTCTGCCATGTAGCATCTCCCTTTGCCTTAACTTATTCTTTATTTCAGCCACAGAACAAAATATTCCCAGGCTGCTGTGCATTCATTAAAAATTGTGCTTTCTGCTGCTGAGGCACAAACCTTGTACAGAGCTTTATCAATGGCAGGCCCTTCCCATCACATACACCTGAGCAGTTTCAGCTTCCAGGGCTGACCAGACTGTAGGCAGTGATTCTGGAAAGACAGCTGATTGCTCTGAAGCTGATCAAAATGGCATAGAATCTTAGTGCATTAGACTTCACCCTACACAGGGGTTCTTAGGTGTGTTCAAAATGAGCTCTTCCTCTGACCTTAGATCTAAACCATTTTTTGCTGTGCTGCATTGCGTGACATCAGATAACTGAGTCATAGATATGGTTGGAAACAGCTAGTTTGCCTTGCTACTCCTTCTAATTTCCCTTTTGCTTCCCCCTTCCCCTTGCCTCTCAGGGGTGATCTGTTCCATGAGAACCTGTCTTTGCTGGAGATTGATACGTTATCTTGGCTTGTCATAAAGTCGGTGTTGGCATTGTGAAGGGAAGGAGGAGTTCTACGATAATTGTTTTCTCATGACATAAAGGAAGAGTGTCTGGTTCTTCTTCATATGGATGTGGAGGTTCTGCTTGTATGTCTGGAACATCAGGATGATATCCATGGCCATCATTCCTCTAGTATTTGAAGAGGAAGGCCAGTACTGGACAGTGGTTGTTGTCCCCTGTGAGCCAGGATAGGTCAGGATTATGTATAGGTAAAGTCAGGCATTTTGAATAGTGTATTTTGTAAACAAGGAGATAGTCATTCTGTTTCATCTTACGAAGAAGCAGTGACTTTAAGTTGGACATAGCATAGTGTGAGCCAGCTCTTTAGCTTCCTCTCTCATCTAGTTCTTTTGTCTACAGCCTAAGCTCAGTTGTTGTTCTGGATAACAATTAGAATTGTCCCCCCTGATTTCTTCTCAGAGCTCAAACATAATTTTGCTCACTGCCAACAAAAAATGTCTCTGATGTCTACTTCAGTATGTTGATGTCTGGTGTTTTTAAGTTTGTTCCTGATATTGCAGCTATGTGAGCTGATACTTGCCTTTCTGTGGTCAAGGTAAGGGACCTTAGGGTTCCTTGACCTTGATTTCTCAAATTTTTATTATTTTTTAATATTTCACAACTTAAGAGATTTTAACTTGAACATCATTCTTGTCTATGAAGGTTTTTCTTCATTGAAAACAGATTGTCTAACCCATTTTTACCTAGAAAGACTTGATAGCACAGTTTTCTATAGGATCCTGCTTTTCCCAGGTGAGTGAGAACAGCCCCAGCTCATAGAAAGGGTAAATGATACATTTATTTTGTCCAAGTTTACACTATGTTGCACTGACAGTTCCATCTCTGCCTCTAACACCTCAGTCTGCTCATTTTGGAATAATCTAATGAAGCTGAAGGAAACTAGACTTCTGTGATCTCACATTCTTGTCACCATACACAGCCTTTGATCAGCTGATGTTGTGGTGTTTACACTCTTTAAAGGGCTGGTCCAGAACGCATTCTGCTGTCAGACACTATTATCCTATGAGGATTTGGGCTTTGTTCTCATGATCCCTTTACTCCAGCTCTTTGTCATCTTCCCATGAAAGTGGCTTTTTTCTTTGCTGTTACTCTTGGTGTAGACTAAGGAAAATTCAGACCTTCATGAGCTCTGGTTTTTAAGGTAGGGTAGGTTCCAGTGATATTTTCTTCTTTGCGTAGTATCACAGTTCTGTCTCCATCAGCCTATAGGGCTTCTCCCCAGACACTTAAGTCAGGAAGATTCTATACATAAGTTCAGGGAATCTTTTATTTTCTCAAGCAGAATATGTACAGTTCAGGGAAGTTCAATATTTTCGCTGTTCTCAAATGTAAATATCAAAAGGGAAAATGCTCACAAGACTGCACTGATTCTGTAACTGGTAAAACTGTTGTTCATTGTCTGAGCATGTTCTAATTGGACTGAAATAACTTCTGTGATAGGAACTCATCAATTTCATGTCAAAACTAGTGCTGTAGACACAATGTTACCAAACACTGTGCTGTATCTCAGGGATTCAGGAGCAGTTTAGTCTTACTTCAGTCTTACTCTTTGACAGAATTCTCAGTCAAGTAACTTGATAATTTGAAGATGTTTGTTTGAAATTACTTTTTTTTTTTCTGAGCATTATGGTGAGAACATTTGAAGCCTGTTAGTCAGATTGTGTTCTCGTAGTCATTGATGTTGAAAACCTGCATGCTTTACATCTGTCCCTCTCCCATCGTTCCATTTTCCATCCAGGTGGTTGAGGAGTGACTGAAGTGAGAGCAGCTGTGAAATGACAGGGCTGTGTCCCCCTTAGGTAAGGGAGGGGGGAAGCAGGAGAGTACTCTGAGGATATTCTAAGCACAAATTATTCTACTACTCAACTGATGAGATTCAAGGCCACCCACCTTTGGAAGGCACAGGTGGATTACACCTTTTTTAAAGAGTTAATATAAGTAACCTTTTTGTCTTTATGTAGTGAGAAAGCCTTTGAATGTGTTCAGAAAGGAATCTGACTAATTTATATTTCTAAATTGAGCCATACAATGTCTGCTTCTGAACCTTCAGAGCTACTTCATTCATCAAATTTGCCTACCTTTCTTTAGAAAACCTGCTTTATTAGGCACCTGAAGCCTCAGTGCAAGTTTGATACGTGCAGTAGGTGGACTGGATTCCAGTGTATATTCAAGTTCTAAATTGCCATTCAGCTGCTACATGATGCTCTGAGAGTCTAAACTTTGTGTATTCTAATTTATAATGTTAGCATTCCCAAAGTCTTGAAAAGATGTTCTTCAGCAAGACACATTTTTTTATGCAACTGGTTGGCGCCTGCCCTCTTCACAACTAAGATTCAGAAACTAGCTGCTTGTTAGTCTGTTTTTCCTTGGAGAATATCAATATTGTTTCTCTCAGTGCTCCCAGAAAACTGGATTCCACAGCAGATGGATACAATGCTGGGAGTTAAGGAGGGGGTTACTATCTTTCATGTAGTTATCTGTTGGCTTGAGTGCTGGGCCAGATGTTGGAATGGCATTTGGAGCCTGTGACACTCCTTTCCTAGACCCTAAGAGGTTTCTGAGCCAGGTGTTTGCAGAGTCAGGCTCGCTCACAGTTTCTGACCTAGCTGATGCTGAATTCTTTTCTCCACAATGGCACAGCTTCAATAGAAGGGGTGGAGAGTGGCCCACCCAAGAACACCCTATAGCCTGGCAGTTGCAGCACTCTCCAAGGAGGTGGGAGATGTGAATTGGATATCCTTTAGGCAAAGAAGGGAATTGTGGGAGATCCAAGTTCAACCTGGGTGAATGCTTGAGCCTTAAGGCTATTGTATAAAAGGGGCAGCAGCACCACCCTCTTACTTCCCCATCATTGAAAAGAAAAGTGAATCCTGTTAGGATTTTGAAAGAAAAGGCGTAGTCGCCTGCCTTTGAAACAAGCTTTACAGGTTGTGGATCACAAGTGAAAGGAGACACCTCCCTGTAGCTCTGTTAAATCATTTCAGTGGTCTTCCTGCAGAGTAAGACAAGTGTGCAGGTGATTATTTCAGATTTTTTTTCTAAGGTGCTACATTCCCTCTATCCAAATTAGAGGAAACTTTAAGTTGTCAAGCTTTCTAAAAGTTACAGAATCCAAGAAGTGAGACTCTGTTCCTGCCAGTTGCAGTTGGAGTAATAGGTCACAGCAAAAAGCATTTCAGACTGTGGTTTGTTGGGTTTTTTAGCTTAGCATGGCAGTCCCTAACAAGTAGAGTGGAGCATTACCAGATAACTTAATCTGTGATGGGAAGGTCAGTTGAGAGTTACTGTAACCTGGTTTACTCTAAGTGCGCTTTGCTGTTGTTCTTTTTTCAGAGCATTTTGTTAATTTGGGAGCAGTTTGAAGATACAAATCACCACAGCTACCATTCACACCATGGCTTGGCGAGCGGGCTGCTCATTGGCCTCAGAGTCTGCCTAGCTCTGTCCCTGGCTGCTGGGCTGTACCAGATTATCTCAGTGGAGAGAAGCACACTGAAAAGGGAGTTCTACATCACCTTTGCCAAAGTATGGGTTACATCAAGCAAACTGATCCCTTTGTCTGTAAATATAATCATGGTGTGCAGTTGACAGAAGCACTAAACACTTTCCCTCCATAAGAAAGTTAGTGTCTGGTTTGATTACACTGCACCCTGTCATCATACTCTGAAGTAGGCATTTTAATTTGACAAGGAGTATGGAGCTTTTTAAAACAGAAATCCCACCTTTCATTGTGTGGTTTTCGTTGTGTTGATTGAAAATTAAACAATGGGTTCATAAAATAGACAGAAATGTAAATGTAGTTCTTGTAACTGTCATCTTTCTTCTAAGCTGGCATGTAGTCATTTTACAACTTAAACTCATCTTCTTTTTTAGGCCTGCATTCTCTGGTTTCTGTGCCACCCATGTCTTGCAACCATCACTGTAATATTCAGAGAATATCAAAGAGAAAAGGTATGTACAGGCAAGATAAAAGAGATGAAATTTGGATAGTAGTTGTTCTTCATGTTTAATGTTTGTTAGCAAACTCATGCTCTTAGACTGTTAATCCTATGACCCCAAAGCAACTTGAAAAGTCTTAGTCACACAGCTCTCATTGATGCTAATGTGAGTCATATTTTACAAAGGAATACAGGGCTCGAATCATCTAAGGGTAATCATTTCTAGGTTAAGGGAGGGAGTGGGGGAGATTGTTAAGTCAAAGGAAAATGTGGAGGGGGTGTTTTGTTTTATTGTTTGCTTGTTTGCTTTTAATTAAAAACACCTTGGAGATTCTTTTAACAAAGGGAGTAGAAAGATAAATCAGTGGATTTTTTTTGTTTGCTTTTTAATCTTCATCCTTTAAAAGCTTCATGTGGCTAAATAGGTCAGGGAACCTGTAGCTGAACTGTATTCTTTAGATCAAGAAGCCTGTCCAAATATGTTGTTTGGTTTATAAACTCTAAACAGTTAAAAACAAAGGTGGACTCACTGAGTTTCTCAGTTGCTTAAACATATTGGGAACTGGAGAACTCCGTGTGTGCAGCCTGCCACATTCAGATGAAGTGCACCACTATTTTCAGGTGATTGACTACCTCATTCCAGCATAGGGTTTGCTTATTTTCTTTATGCTTATAACCATCTGTGCATTTGTATGCAAATATATTCAGAAAATGAGCTTTTATTTGTGTAGAGGATATGTAGGGGGGGAAAAAAGGTTTTATTATATATACATAATAAAATAAATTTTGTGTTTGATTTACAAAAAAAAAAAAAAAGAAATCTAGGCAGAAAAAAAATGATTCCTTTAGCGTTACTAATGAAGAGACTTTTTGTTTTGCTTGATGAAAATATCCTCAGAGCAGTAGGTCAGTCTCTAGAGGTAGGATCAGTAAAGTAGTATTTTTGCAGTATTTTGAGCTTTCTAAAGGAAGACTACAATTACTCTGCTCTTGCATTTGAGCAACTTTAACCATTATATGCAGCTGTAGTTCCTACACTATGATAATTCAGCCATAATTGCTTCTTCAAATGCACCTCAATGCAATAAAATGCACAATCAATAAATACCATACTTATTTAAGAAAAACATGTGTTTTAAAGGACTGGCTGTACATAAACTGAAGACTTATGCTTTCTCAGAAACAAGTTACACCTTTAGGCATTCAAGAAGTACAGCCCTACACAGCTTTTGCAGATGAAGAGACTTGAACTGAAAGAGATCTGGCGAAGTGAGATTGATAAATCACTGTCCTCAGCTCCGTGATTGTGCTAGTGCAAAGTGTTTCCAAGCTTGCTTTCTTTTTTTTTTTTTTTTTTTTTTTCCCACTCTGTTTGTTGTAAGAGTAGAATATCTAAACATCACCTCTGCTTGTGAAACTGCATGGGTGGTGAATTTCAAGTCTGAAATTCCCCAGAACAGAGACTGCCAGAAGGGTTATGTGACTTGCCTAGGGCTATCTACTGATTTAAAAACACCCAGGTGTGAGAGTCTGATTCCTGGACTTAAAATGCATGTTCAAATCTTTTGTAACTGCAGCAGTATTAAGTGGTTTAACGTTGAACCTCAAGCACTCATGCTGATAGAAATTTATTGAGAGGGTTTAGTGAGAGGGTTTTTTTCACTTACTATTCCTTTCTCTCTTTTTTTTTGTCTCTAGATTATTACCATAGGTGTTATCCTCTGTCAGTGCATCTCCATGGTTATCCTCTACAGACTTTTTCTATCTCATAGTCTATATTGGGAAGTATCTTCACTGTCATCAGTGACATTGCCACTAACAATATCCTCTGGACATAAAAATCGACATCACTTCTGAGATGTTTCGGAAGAATACATTATGTAATAAATGTGCAATAATGACTTGAATATACAGATATTTTTGTCACAAGTGTATGATACATTGGTTTCTCTGGAAAACTGAGTGATAATATCAAAGCACTTCACAGACCTTTGGTCTGACAAGATTCCTAGATTAATGTGTTAAAAATATTGGGGAGTATAAAAATCCATAATTTGAAGAGTTTTATAGATACTCTTCAACAAGTGGTGCTGAGCTGTATCACAGAAGAGTACAATGAATCTTTTCTCTCCTATTCACGGACACCAAAAATGCCATCAATTTGTGTCAATACTAGGTTTGAAGGTCTTATAAAATGGAGTTCTTAAAACATCTACATGCTCAAACAAGTTTAAAATAGGACAGTTGTGAAATTGGTGTGATGCATAACGATGACTAAAAGGGGGTTTGTATTTTTATGCTTTAGAGAAAATGCATTTTATGTGTCAGTGTAAAAGACGGGGAAAGAAAGGAGAATCATCTAGAAAACATATGTAAAATGTTCACAACTGTCTGCAAGAAACTTTCCTTTATCATGAGTGTAAAAGAAAAGCCTTTTTTTGCATCTAATGTTCATACTGATTAACATCCTAATGGGAACATAAATAGGGTTTATGTCTTCCTTTTTTTAAAAAAAAAAAAGTAAATGTAACTAAAAATTTCATCCAGTAACCAAGGTTTGAACAGTTTTTGAGCCCTGGAATACATAGCAACATAAAGGTAATTAAAACAGCAGCCTTGCATCTTTTAAAGGAGAAAAAAAAAGGCAAAGAAAATGGAATGGGTGATGTGGTACTAGAATTCTAATCCTGATATAATTCATTTCTGTTACATTGAGGATTCAATCATAATTAAGCCATATACACAGATTAAATTAACAGAAGCATTTCAAATAAATGTTGGTTTCAGTCATCAACTACCCATGAATTCCTGCCCAAGGATACTTAATCAGGATTAAATTTTCTATGAATAATTGAAAAACAAAATACTCACTGGATTTGTTATAATCCATGTTGGCACTGGGTTCTAAGTAGTTGCCATCTTCCATCCATTGTAATAAAGCCATTCTACTTTGTGATGCCCTAGCATCCAGAAAGCCAGTGTAAATATATACTTTATTGAAGTGCCTATTTATAGAGTATGATTAAATCATGCTGACATTTTTTTTCTTTCATAATAAGAGCATACCTATTGCCATTGTGAGTGAAATTTTTCATTTTGGATTTAGCTTAGCTTAAACTTCATACATGTGTGTTTCTTCACAAAATGGATTTTATTTTCTAGTAAATCAGTGTTGGCTTCTTCTTAACAGTGTGCATTTGATTATGTCTCTGTGAAAATGTGAAGACACTGGTTCTAGCTTTAAAATAGCCCAAAGTTTTCCATTTATCTTTGCCTCAGTTATGAGCATAGTTGAAACATAAGTCTGTTCCATTTTAGTTTAGAGGCAAAACTAGATATTTGCCTTTGACTAAGGCAAAATGGCAACATGACAAAGTTGCTCATTAAATCATCTCCTTTCTTATTGTTTGTAATTCAGATCAAGAATGGCAGGTTGAGGCTGGAAAAGATGAGATATGATTTCACACCATCTTTAGAATTATTAAAAGATTAATTATTACATTCCTCTGATAACCACATAAAAATATTATTGGTTAAAACTTCAGTCTTTATTTCCTTGCTTATCTCTGTACTTTTCATCTTCTCAAGAAAAAAAGCATTCTGGTTTTGATAAGTCTCCAATAATGTAGTAAAAGAGTTCTATCTGTCCTCATGTATAACACTTCAAATTCACACATAAAATAGAATTTTCTGATAGACACAAGTACTGCTTTACAGTTTATGATCCATCATGATAAAAGTTTTAATCTATGCAAAAAAACCTCTATGTGACTTTCAGAAGAGGCACTCCATTTTTTTGTTCTCTAGAAGTACTGTCTTACTTCTTGTAGTTCTTCTGACTTGACTTGGTCAGTACTGTGATACCATTTACCTTATTTTCACTTTATAGATACACCCCACAACAAATCATGGTCCCTTAGTGTAAGCATGAAACATAAAGTGTTGTCTTTTGCATCTTTCCCACATTGCCCCATAAGTCAACAGGTAACATTAGTTTCTTAGTTTGGCATTGGAAATAAATTCTAATTTTGCTATTAATGTACTGTAGCAATGAAGTATCACTTTCTCAAGGGAAGTGGTACAAAGGGTCTCTTAGCAGGTGCCCAGGTCTCTTAGCAGATCAGCAGTGCTCACCAGTTTGATGTTATTAAATAATAAATGCACACTGTAGCAGTATGTCACTATGGCTGCAGTAATGTTCAGTTAATTTGGTGCAGGATATCTTGGGGAGGTGGGAAATCTTCAAGTATGACTAATGGACAAAGTTTCGTACTTAACCTGTACTCTGCCTTGTAACTTACTGCCTCTGATCATGCCTGAGGAGCGGTTCAAGTATGTAAAAGTCTCTCTTTTCTTTCTAGCTTGTATCTCCTGGGAGAACAGCTGATAAGACCTTGCTTTTTTCATGCTTATCCACACTGTTATCCATTCTATCAATTTGATTTCATAACTTCATCTTGAAAAAATAGCTTTCAGCCTTCTTCCAGTTGTCCTCAATCTGTGCATCCCAACTTGAAAACTGTACTTCTGAAATGTGCTTTCTGTCACCGAAAAAAAAACATACTCATTTTCTGTCACACACTGAGGCTTTTGTGTGCATCAGCTGGTGCTGTGCCCTACATCAGGACTGCATTAGGTGACAGCAGTGGACAAAAGCACTCCTCCAGTGCCCCCATAGCCCCAGTGTGTACGAGGTGTGGGTTTGTGCCTGCTGAAAGCTGCCATGCACCTGGGGAATGTTCGGGGACAGCTTCAGCAGTTCCAGGCTCCCTGACACCTCACTGCTGCACGGAGCTGAAGCAGGGTACCCCTGGGGGCAGCACTGCTCCTGCTGACCATGGTGAGCAGCACTGTTGAGGTCAGAGAAGAACATCTCACCTGAGGGTTTCTGTGCATTATATAGTTCTGTTTTAAATAAAGTTGGGGTTACCATGTCTGTTCATTCCATGGCCTGTGTGTTTCAGTGCTTGTAAAGTAGGAGTGTGTATTGACAAGACTGCAAACTGAAGTTGGTTGTGCTCTGAAG
This sequence comes from Anomalospiza imberbis, assembly GCF_031753505.1. NCBI lineage: Eukaryota > Metazoa > Chordata > Aves > Passeriformes > Viduidae > Anomalospiza > Anomalospiza imberbis. The sequence continues at coordinate 106,064,063 of NC_089682.1, forward strand.
AAATCCACTTCTCTGTGTAAGAGGACATCACTTGGCCAGCCATCACTGCTTCTGCTGGTGTAGATGCCAGTTTGTGTCAGCTGTGATTTACTGGTCGGGAGGGAGGATCTCAGTGCAGTGAGACAAAAGGGTGAGATCACCAACTCGATCTACAAGACCCCCCACAAGCTCTCAGGAGGGATTATCCTGCATTGCTCCTCACCAGCGATGTGGAGGCTGGAGCAGTTCTGGGGCTTATTGCAAGTCTCCTCAGCTATTCACTCCCCTTCCATGTAGACTGTGTTTATTGTATATTTATTTAAAGTGCTTCAGGTAGGAAAATGAATATTTACAATTAAATATATGTAAATGGAAGTGGAAAGACTTGATTGGAAAAATACCAACGTTCTAATACATATTACAATACTAAGACCTCCCACACAAGATGAACGTTTATAGCCAGATCTAAATGAATATTTCTTTCTGGTTCCTGTGCCAGTGGAAAGCTGTGGAAGTATCAAGATCCTTTTGTTTGCATCTCGATTCTCTACAGAACTGGAAGAATGCTTTATTTGATTTGGTTTTAGTTTATTCTGTGCAATGTTCTGCCTCTAATTGATAGAATAAATGTTTATGGGACTGGCCATTGCTGATGTTAGGCTGTACTTTTTAACTCTGTGTGTGACTATGCAACACACAAAGAGCAGGTTCTCCTTGCGAATGTCAAACATGAAAAGAGAAACTATTAAGCCAGTTTTCAAAGGATCCATCTTTTCTAACTGCACTGATTTGACCAGGCTGTGATTTTCCAGTGAACACTAAGTTCCGATTCCAGTTTTCCTTAAATCATTATTTTCTGCAAATCTATTTCCTGCCTTGCGAATTCTCTCTCCCACTGTGCTCTCTTTCTGCCCTCCCCTCTCCCCCTTTCTCATACATATGACTTTGAGTGTAATGGGTGTCATTTCTCTCTCTATCTCTCCATCTGTTCCCACGATCAGCACTCACAGTCCAGCCCCTGCTTTGCATGTTGTATGTGCGTATTCTCTTTTTCCCTGGCCTGTTTTGATTCCATGCTTTTCCTGTCTCTCCTTTGCCCTCTGTGCCATCTTCCTAGTCTCCATAGCCATCAGAGACCTGAGGGTGTGGTTTGACATTGCAGCTAATTTGGGCTGTTAGCTGTCAAAAATAGTTCCCCTGTTCTCCTGGCTACACACTGCTCTCGCTTCCCTTGGACTGACACTGGCTGTCACCTTGCAGTTTGAGTGAGGAGTTGAGGAGTTAAACTGGTAAAAAATTCAGCCTTTCACAGCAGCCAAACAAAAAACAATTTAGTTCTCAGTTGTTTTAGCTCACCAAACCAGGTTCAACAAACTTTGTTGAGTGCTGGTGGCACTGCTGGGGATGGAGTCGGAAAAGCACATTGAAGAGAGGCCAGAACCTCTTTAGAAGGCCAGCTGGTCAGCCTTTTAATTCCTCCACTTCTCTCTTCTCTAGGTCTTCTGCTGCACTTTGCATGCTGAGGGTTGGACTGTCCCTGCCCTCGACCGCTGTCTTTCAACAGGAGTGTGTCATTAGGGGCAGGGGGTTCCAGCAAGGGGAAAACTGTTCAGCTGCTTTAAATTATTTTAACTTGAATTAAAGTTGTGTCTTTGCAGCCTTAAAAAGGAGCTGGGAGGCGTCACGAGCAGCCCCCAGTTTGAGGAAATTTTTTTGAGAGAAAATCCATGAAAACAGACACGACTGCAGTGGGTGCCATTTTTTTCCAACAGATGGTAACACTGAGGTAGAAGGCAACCAAGGACATCACATGGCTTTTCACAAGATCTGCCTGTGGGTAAGGAGAGACTTAATCCAAACATCTGCAACCTAAAGAGCAAAGGTTTCCAGCAGCGGGTGCTCTGGAAGCTTGCCTTTATCTCTCGGCTTGTTCATCGGCTGAGATGCGTGACTTCAGGAGACTCTGGTGGGATGGGGAGGATCTGTCTCACCCTGTGGTCAAGTGCTCCTGAGTTTGTCCAGCCTGGTGAGTGAGTTTGGCTTCTAATGCTCCTGCAACAACTCACTCCAAAAATTGAATTCCTGGAATCTGAAAACAAGGTATCTCGGTAATCTCTCCTTCTTTAATACAGTAGCCACAGCTGAACGAGTGTATGTGCACCTTGTTAGTGTATACTTTTTTTTTGCTTAGTTTCTCACCCTTCCAGCCTCTTTTAAAACAATGGCATTATTTTCAAATCAAATTTTATAAAATGAACATTGGAGTTGTTAAGAAGAGATCAAAATTTACATAAGACTTCTATGTAACCTATTACCTATGAAAATTTACTTCAGGCTGAAACATGTTTTCCAAAGTTTACAGCATACAAAACAAATGGGGTTTTAAAATTTCTTTACTTATGATTACCTTAAATTGTGTTTTCTAAAAGGGAAGGGGAAAAAAACCTTGGAACCATACCAGTTTAATTTGCATTTTGGCTCTGATGTAACTCAAAATAGATTAGATTTAAAAAGGAAATTTGGCAAGTGATTACTCAATTACATGATTTTACTGCTTTGGTATTTTGAAAATAAAAATGAACAGATCTGTTTTACTTTGAAAACTGGCTAGTGCACGTGTGCTGTAACCACTTTTCAGAAACCATATGGAAGGTTCCTTACGCTGCATATGGCAATGCAACACCAGAGCTCAGATATGAATTCCTGTGATAGACTACACAGGATTCAGTCAGATCAGGGATATTAATGCCTACATTCAGATAGTGCTGTATCGAAGCACAGCAGGGTAATGGGTTTGGTGTAAAACATGGCAAGTTCCCAGTGACAGGGCTGCATTGCTCCTTTTTCATAGAAGGGAACTGAAATGGCTTGGAGCTAGTACTAGGGCCAGGAATTTTGGAGGAATTTCGGGAAGGGCTACTTTGCAAGATAGAAAAGGTGAGCAGCACCAATAGATACTTTCAGAACATTTCATCATCTAGAGCTATGGTAGCTGCTTATCTCTAGCCTTCATGCCAAGGGTAGGAAGCCTCTTCTGACCCCTGGAAGACCAAGCAAGTGGTGACAAACTCCCTAGAGTAACAAAGCATTGATCCTCCACATGGTGAGGGATGGGATAGTTCTGTATCTTAAACTGGGTATCATCAGGATTATCTGTTATTCCTATCACCCTCTTTTCATTACCAAACTGGCAGGAGAAGGTGGACCATCTGTCACTCCATCACTGATGTGTCCCCTTGGAGTCCCTAGGGCTATTTGTGGCTTTTCAGGTCTCTGAGAAATACAACGCTTTTGCAAATGTTTGTTTGGTGCCGTGATCTGATCACTTGCCTGTCCTGCTCTGTAGAGCTGCTTGGGTTCTTGAAAGCTCCTCCACATGCATGTGTGCAGCTGTCCCCTCAGTGCAATCATTTCTGTGTGTCTGTTCCTTCACACAAAGGCAGCCTCCCTGGCGAGGGATTTCACCAAAATAACTGCAACTTCATATGACAGAAACCTTACTTAGTGCCATCACTGCCCTGACAAACTTGCCCTGAAAAGTAGCTCTTCCATTTAATTTCAGTGAGGCCTAAGACCTTCAGAACACTAACCTTGATGTAGTAATGATGATACAGACCCAAAGTCCTGACCCACAAGAAGCAGAATATGCTGGGAAGTTAGAAATTAATAAATTCCTTCTGAAAGAGTGGTGTGGAATGGAGGTGATGGGCTACAGGATTTCATTGGACTGCCGAGCCTGTGGACCTTCACCCCTGTCTGAAGAGGGGTCACTACCTAGATGTCCCTCACACAAATGGCTGTTGCAGAGGGACAAGTGTTCTGCTGTTGCAGCAGGGAGACCCTGCTTCCATCCATCTCAATGTATTTAAAGAGTTACATGGCATGTGAGACTTGGTTGACCTCTACATCTTGGTCTCATCTTTCTGCCTCTTACAAGTAACTGGGTTTGGTTACTATATAACTGATATTTAATAGACCAATTTCTGAGAAATCTATGAGATGGATCTTTGCTGTCTAAAATAAAGCACTTCTCAAGATCCTGAATTTCCCTCATGTCTTCACTTTTCTCCTGTTTAAATGTGAAGCAATGGCCTTCAGGACACTTCACTGTGTGCTGTTGTCACTGATGGCATCAGTACAGCAGGATTGTTGCTGCTTCTCAAGAACTGAATGTATTTAGGGTTTCCCTCCTTCCTACTTTTGTGGGGACAAGGGATGAGCTCAAACCTGGTATCTGTCCCTCCAGGTCAGCAACCTGTGCTGTCACTGTCAATAGCCTGAGTCATCCCAGCACTGACCATGGACAAAGCAAGAAGCCTTTACTCAGTGACGGAAGAGGAGCTGAGAGCTGCAATCCGCCCCAAGTATTTCCAAGGGGGGGACGGCCATGCACTTACCAGAAGGGTTGATCACCTTCAAAGAAAAAGAAAAGCAAGCTTTTTCTACTACTGAGTTGGAGATATGTAGACAGTGAGTTTCAGTTTCTTATCTCTGAGGTCAGTTACCAGAGCCCGGAATGTGCAGCGGTGTGCATGTGTGCGGATGTCACTGTTGTGACTTTATAAGCTCTGTGCTGGGGGAAGCAGCAAACCTAGGGCTTCTGTTCTGGAGATGAAAATAGGATGATAGAACCAAGGCAGGAAATAACCGCTTCCCAGTCACCATACCCTGGTGGAATTGTTACAATTCATGTATTATTCAAAGTCTAGATTTCGTGGCCAAGTCTTAAATTAACCTTGGAGTTATCTGAAAAGTCTCTTCTTCCCTTTCGAGTATGAGGCTTTCCCAAGCAAATGCCCTCACTCCTCACACACCTCACCCCCAGTCACGGCTGTTGGTGTTCCAGAGGGAAAGAAATGCAAGCGGCGTCGCGGCTGAAAAGCTGCCTTAGAAGTCTATCCAGGTTAATTCCATGAAGCACGCCTGTGGTCGTACAGGGCCCGTGAGCATCCACACCTCTCCTCAACGCCGGGTCTGTAGCTACGGTTTCCGCCGGTGAGGAAGAAAGTCCCCGCGAAAGGAAGCCTCTCCGCCGGGGGAGGCGGCTGCGGGCGGAGTCCGCGGGGCCCGGCGGGGCGCGGAGGGGCCGCGGAGCGGAGCGCGGCGGGCCGGGCCGGGCCGGGCAGAGCCGGGCCGGGCCGGGCCGAGCCGGGCCGGGCAGAGCCGGGCCGGGCCGGGCAGGGCCGGGCCGGGCCGGGCAGAGCCGGGCAGAGCCGGGCCGGGCCGGGCAGAGCCGGGCCGGGCAGAGCCGGGCCGGGCCGGGCAGAGCCGGGCCGGGCCGGGCAGAGCCGGGCCGGGCCGGGCCGGGCCGGGCCGGGCAGAGCCGGGCCGGGCCGGGCCGGGCCGGGCAGAGCCGGGCCGGGCCGGGCCGAGCCGGGCCGGGCAGAGCCGGGCCGGGCAGAGCCGGGCCGGGCCGGGCGGGGCGGCGCCGCCAGGGGGGGCCCTTGGGCCGCGGCCGCAGCCCCGGGGAAGCGGCTGCGAGCGGCCCCGGCCCCGCGGCCCCGGCGGGACGCGGCACGGCCGGGCTGGGCGAGCAGCCTGCCCGGCGTCCTCTCCTCCGCTTCGGGGGCCCGGGATGATTTATGATTTACTCTCTTCTTTTATTTTTTTTTTCTTTTTTTTCCCCCCCATACTATGATTATTTCCATACACCTGACCCGCTATTTCACAAGCTCAGGAAAACCCAGAGCGCGGCTGACACCGAGTCCCAGCGAGTGAGGGGGAGAGGATGTGAGCAGAGAAGTTTAGGAAGATAAGTGTGAAATAGGAAAAAATAAAACACCACCAACAAAAACAACAAACAAAACGAGTCTTCAGAAAAATCCTGAATGTCTGAACGTGTGTGTGTGTGTGTGTGTGTGTGTGTGTGTGTTTTCCGTCCTGCCAAAGCAGGATGTCAAATACTGTCCTTTTCCCCTCTTTTTTAAAGCAGGCTGAAAGGAAAATTCTTCACAGAATCTTAAAGAACTTTTTGACACAACAGCTGCAAAATCTATTTTCTAAACAAAGATTTATACATATTTATACGAGCTTAATCCAGATTTTTTTTTTTAATAAATCATTCTCAGAACTGCAGAGGTAAACTATATGTAAATACCTCAAGTAATAGGCTTGTAGTGCAAATCACATCATTTTATCTTCAATTTTGCATTCGTTTTTCTGGCTTAAAGGTGCATCAGAGATATGCATTTTAGCATATTCAGAACACGGGGCGTGAAATTAAATGTTTGACAGAGTGAGAAAAATATACAGACTTTGGAGATGCCTTAAAAATAGTAATTTATGCAGATCTAGAGGAGTGAAATCATTTGCAATGGAGTGACCCTCTCTCCAGGAATTTTTTGCTCAGTGTTCTTCTCTAATCTCCTGCTGTATCTTCATTTTTCATTGAACTAGCCAGTTTTCTGCGAAGCAGTCTTGTAGATAAGGGAAGTGCTAAAAGAAGAAGAAAGAAGAAGCTCAGTGGGTCCGTTTCCATTGCACTTTTACCCAAGGCAATGGGCAGAATTTAACGGATTCCTTCCAACATATGTTTTTGCCAGATAAGTAAACAGTGTGTGTCGGAAATGAAAAAGCATTTGCAATTTAATGACATTACAGCTCTCAGCTTAGGCTGGCGTGCTGCGAGGCGAAAAGCAGAAAGAGAGAGGAGAGTAGAAAGAGAAAAAGAACAAAGTTCATCTTCCCTTTTGTGCATTTTTATCAAGGAAAATATTACTTCTTTCCCCCTCTTGTTCTCTTTTCTTTTTCTCTTTGCTTTTTTGTCTCACTCATCTACATTTTTTTCTTTTCTCTCCTTTTGTCTCCTCTGTTCACTTTTACCTTTTTCTTCCACTGCCACCGACTCGTTTCCTTTCACCACCCCCCCATCCATTGTGTCGCCTTATTCATCTATTTGGCCCATTCAGTTTTTACCTATAAGGAGCTGTTTATCCAACAATGTATCTTTTTCTTTTTTTTTTTTTTTTTTTTTTTTCCGCCGTGTTGTACTCCCGGCGCTACAGCTCACAGTCAACAGGATTGTTGGAGGGATTATAACGTTTCATTTCAAAGCGCGACAAATCTGCTCGCCTTCCCTCTGTCCCCGCTCTCCCCAGATTCGCCGGTCCCTCGCAGATGCGCGGCATCCTCGGGGCCGGGATCGCCCCCGCATCCCCTCTCCAAACCCCCTCAGGGCCAGCCCGCCGGGGCCGCCCCGCTCGGCAGCGGCGGCGGGGGAGCAGGGGCAGCCCCCGGGGAGGGGCAGGGGGTGCGGGGCAGGGCAGCGAGAGCCTCCGCTCCCGCCGCCGCCGCCGTCGGACGCGCCCGCATCTCATCCCCCCTCTTTCCCCAGCCTTTAGGTGAGCGCTGCAAAGTCACGGGCTCCCACCCCGGGCTTTCCCTGGAGCTCTGGTGTAATTGAAAAATACCTCCAGTCAGTGGCAAGTCCTATCTTACAGGCACATATCTGAAACGATGTTAAAACAAAGAAAGAAAGAAAGAAAGAAAAAAAACCCAACCAAATTTAAAAAAAAAAAAAAAAAAAGCTTGTCTAAAGATCCGTGCATGGGTTGGTTTGGGGTTGGGTTGGGTTGGTTATTTTTTCATTTTCCTTTTTTTTTTTTTTTAACCATGAAATTACATCTTCCACATCTCCCAGATCCGGTACTTGGTAAGTAAAAAGGGAAATCTGTTTGGACATAAGGAGGTAAAGTAGCTAGAGGTGGTAATTTAATCATCCGAGGATATATTTCAATGTTTTTTCTGGTCTTCTAGGCATTAGCACTTTAAATTCATTATGTCTGTTTGACAGATATATGCAGCCTTAAGGATCTAAAAATGAAATCCAAGAAGTATAGCCTGCTAGAGGACATATATTGAAGTTAAGAGATTAAAACGGTCTAACCATTGCAAACAGAATGGAACATCTCGCATTTCTCATTCCTTATAAGCATGACTATTTTGCAGATGTTAAATACGGTCTGCTCTAATTATGAAGCGGGGAGGGGGGGGACCCGCTCAAGAGCCGAGGCTTTCTAACTTTTACATTGATGAAGTGGATATTAGAAAGACAATATTACCTCCTGTGCTGTGTCTCGGGCTCGGGAAGTTTTACATGGGGGATTTTCTCTATCAATAATTTAATAAGGAGGGTGCAGTAGCAGGAGCAGCAGCCTCTCCTACATGCTTTAAAGACTGAAGAATCGTGCATGAATTTCCTATAAGGCAAATAACAAAGGAGCCAAATGAGAAGAGCGGGTCTTTTTTCTGTCTAACTGGGACACTGAGGACTGTGTGTCATTACAGTAATTTAGCAATGTTAATGATCTGTAATATTAATACATCATACTTGAAAATGGGCAAGAGTTGTCATAATTAAATGCATTAAGCCACAATTAAAAAGTCATCTAAGCAGTTGTAAAGATACCAGCGACGATAAAGCTGTTCATTACACTGTGAACCTCTCTGCCCATGAAAGCTCTCCCTGGCAGGGCTGGTGCAGCAGCCCCGGCCCGGCGCAGCCGCCTCCGCGCAGCAGCCGCGCAGGAAGGCGGTGGGGCGCGCAGCCTGCGCGGCCCGATCAGCATGTCGCCTACCGAGGCGGGGGTGAGGGGGCTGGACCGGCGAGCCCTTTGACGGATCTGCCTCAGTTCTTCAGGAACTGGGGGGAGGGAGGGAGACAGCACAGGAGTCTCATCCCAGACATTCGTGTCCACACACACACCCCTTTTGAAAGCATGTCCCTAGACGCACTGAAACGCACATTTCGGCCGCGAAGCCGGTGTGAAGCTCAGGATAAGCCCGGAGCGCGTTCCCCCTCGCCCGGTGGTCGGGCCGGGCGCCGCCGCCGTGCGCTCCCCGCCTGCCGCGGACGCTGGCGGCGGCCGTCGGGGCGGGTCCCGGCCGGGGCGCTGGTAGCCTCTGTCCCCCACCCTCGGCATCTCCCGGCTGCTGCCGGGAAGGGCTGAACTGAGCCGTGGGACTGAGCTCTGAACAGCGCACTGAGTGCTCCACCTGTGGGGCTGCCCCCTCGACCCCCGGCGCTCCCCCTTCCCGTGGTCTGCCTTGCACTGCCAGCTTCCCAGGGAGTCAGCGCACTCTCTGTAGCACGGGAAGCCATGCAGGCACTTGGGGTTGAGGGGTGAGCAGACACAGTCTGATACTGTGGGCTGTTAGGCCTGGCCCTTTTGCTGCCCAGGTGCTGCCAGCCATCCCACGGGGGCAACATCCCCACGCATTTATTTCCTCAAATAACTCATGAGAACATCATCTCCAAACTAGTAGTGGTGAAAATCTCATCCCTAGCCTCTTTTGTCAGAATGATCCAGCTCTAAAACAATCATTTTTTTAAAAAAATCACATTCTACCAGATCACTGCTGATAGTCAGTGTGTTTCTTCTTCCATCTCTGTCAGACTTTCCATCTCATGGATATCTCTTGATTTTCAGGCTGGTTTCGTAATGGAGAAGAGGTTGCACTCTCTGACAGTGTGCTTACGTAGGGCTCTCTGGTGGTCCCCTCCTGAAAACGGCTCATCTCTTTGGACAAATTCAGGAAAGTCTGGCTGGGGGAAGATGGTCTTGCAGCCCTTTATTATGGAAATGGGCAGTTGGGTAAAGAAGGAAAACCCAGTCTGGCAATTCCAGAGGGAAAGACTAACACCAGTTCAATCCTATGAATCAGACATAGAGATGAGTCTTACAATCGAAGGAAAAGTTTTGGACAGATCTTGAACATAGTTCCAAAAATTAGACCTATTTCCAGCCATAATCCACAACTCCATGCAAATGTAGGCTTGCCCAGGGGAGATACAGCACATGGACCCTGTCATCTACATGGAGTCCTGAGAGGCGTGCTGCATATTGCAACTGCTTCTACCTTTCCCTCTCCTGTTGAGATCAGCGATGAATGTGATCACCAAAGATAAGAGGGAATAGAATTAATGCTAAATAAACAGATAGGAGTAAAGAATATTAAGTAAAAGCAATGCAATTTACTCAATCTTCAGATATGGCATTTTGGTAATGTCAACAATTTTGTATTTTGTTTTGTATTGCTGTTAATTCAAACACCCTAGAAATGCACAAGATCAAGATCTTGGTTTGATATTACTATTTACACCAATATATTAATGAAAATAATTTACATACATAGCAATTTACATATATATGTCCAACTTTCAAATATGGTTGAGTGTGATTCCTTGGAGGCCCTTGCCTTCCATGGGAATGTTGCTTCTTTGAATGACAGCATGATGATGAAAAAGTCTTCATTTGGATTTCTAAAAAATCTACAGATAGGAAATAGATATATCTTGCAGATAAAATGCAGGTGAAATGACAATGTCAAAGTGATGGAACTTTAGCTTTTGTGAGTATGGATTTCTTAAAAGGCTGAAGGGAGATTTATCTCCTCTTCCTCTCCTGCATCTGTTGATACTGTACATCCAGACTTTGTGAGAGGGTCACAGTTGTGTGACTGCATGGCTTCCCATTCAATGGATCAATTTCTCTTGTGTGTTGGTCCATCAGAAGAATCTCATGCACCCTCAGCTTCCTGTCTCATGGCTTTCCTGAGTTTGCTTAAAGCCCATGCTTGACCCCAGCCAGAGGCAAAATAATCTTGGATTTGAGCTCCCACTTACGTCTATTGTTAGAATTCCTTGAAAACACTCAAAATAATCTTGACTTAAGTTAGGAAGGAACTGTTACCTTTGGAAATGGGAAGGGACTTTCAATGGTCTGAGACCAACACTCAGAACCCTATTTGTGGTCCATTTGTCTAAACATGATACAAGCGTGTTTCATAATCTATCTTAATGCACAAGAATAATGCCCCACAAAGCTTACATGGTGTCCTGGAAATGCTTTTTCCCACGGTGAAATCCCAGAAAATACCTTCCCTGGCATTCAGCCCTGAAAATATTAATCTGAACCCAGGCTCCCTATCTTTATGATCATCCCCACTGTTTGTTGCAAGGCTGGGATTCTGAGCCCGAGGTCTAGGGTCATGCCTTGGGGTCCATGGTCTTGGGTTTGTTTGGGTGGAGAAAATGTCTCACAGCCACATGTTCTGGGAGCTTCCACAGATGCCTGGGGACAGCGCCTTGGAGAAGGCCATGAAAGAACAGCATTTACATCATCATCTGCAAGATGCAAGGTGTATTTTTTTACTTGGAAACATTACACTTTGGTGCTCTAAAAGGAATTTATTTCTCTAAAAATGTCCAGGCTGTGGAAAAACATTTTTTACTGAGATGAAAGTTATGTATAAATATATGTAAAACAAATTGTGTTCTTACTTGAATCTATGTTTAAGTCTTGACAAATGAAAATTGTACTCTTCAGCTGGCTCTGCTGGGCATGCAACCTGAGATACTTTCCTGGCACTGGAGAGTGAACAAGCCTGGTGTGTGATACAAGGCCTGTGCAAAAAGGATGAGGAAATAATCACTTGTATCACAATGAACAGCCATCCAACCCATCCACTGCCTTGATTCTGTTGAGTGTTTTGCTAGTGCAGTTGAAGAAGTCAATTTTCAGGAGAGATTAGGAGGAGTACACTGTACAGCTAACCTCACAGGATGCTCCTTACCAGAGAACTGGGCAAAGCTGTAGATGCTTGAGAGGGAAACTGAATCAATGAGCCATAAGGATGTTATCAAAAGTACTGGAAAGGTAGAAGTTCCTATAGCAACACTGTAGTTGAAGTAAGAGATGCTGTTAGATACACAATTGTCAATGCTAATACAACAGTTGTGTTGAAACTGTTGACAGCTGTGTGGAGCAAAGGGGTGCAGAGAAGGAAAGCACAAGAGTAGGTGGTCACATGGGCCAAGGAGACCTGTGCACTGTTACACAATGGTAGAGGGAAAATAGACAAATTATATTTGTTGAAGGAACTTAAAATAATCTAAATTATGTAACACTTGACTGGGGTTTGGTTTAAAGGACAGTAAGGAATGGTCAAGATTCAGAGATATTGGCAGGAATATTAATCAAGGGAGGACAGTGGAAGAAAATGCTCAGAGACTGAGAAAGCAGGAGCTTGCTCTGATCTAGGCTGAATTATTGCTGGTATGTTATAAACAGCATAAGATATTTTGAAAACAAATACAAAGACAGAATCTAAGTGAAGAGTGATACTCTGTGCTGTCACAGTGAAGGTGATAGGTGAAGCCATCTTCTCTGGAGTCACCAGAGAAGGGATAGGTAAGGGAAAGAGGGTAAAAGAGGCAAGTCTAAAAAGCCTGAAAAAAATAAAGCCTGGAGAGTGTGGCTGCAGGTGTCATTGGCAGCTGAGACTTTGAAGAGGATGAGAAAAAACTGTGGGCCATAGATTGAACAAGCTGGATGGAAAGCCTTCCGAGAGCAGGCACAGGTGGTATGTCCCAGGGAGGAGGTGGGTTGGAATACCTTCTGCCATCAACACGATGTATTCCGCAAGGTGGGATATTGGCTCATGTTGCAGCTGTAACTAGTACTAGTTTGGTACTAGATGTTCAGCTCTATCAGAGTTTTGTGGTCTGTTCCCAGGGGACAAGCATGTTTGTCAGAAGTATAATAACAACTGACTAAGGCAGACTTGCTCTGAGGTTATCATTACTTCTCCACAGCTGATCATAAATAAATATTTTAGTGGAAGACCTAACTCCCCTTCTAGAAAAGTAGCACAAGAGAAATGAATGTTTTCTTTTAAGTGTGAGTTTTGGAAACTGACAAAAATTTCATCAGTCATCATTTGGAAGCAATCCCTCCAAAAAGAGTGCCTCATAAAAAGTAAGCTTTTCCTAAAACCTCACAATCTTATACCTGAGCCCTTCAAAAATGAGAGATCTTTTTCTTCCTCACAAGCTAAAGGTAAAATATTCTGCTCATTTAGAAATAACTTGCCTTGGGTACATCTTATTTGGTGCAATATAAATTATTACTGAGGATTCCAGAGCAAATAAATGAGAGGGAGAAAAAAGTAAATTTGTCTCTAGCAATTGTTTCTAGTAGTAATCTTTAAATAATTTGTCCTAGTTGGTCATCCAGGAGCCAAATTTGTCATTAGTCCATGTCAGAAAAAGACCATTCTCAAGAATACTTATGAGATGCAAATGAAAGACTAAATGTTCACTTAATCCAGTACCCTCTTCAACATTTCACTTTATTAATCAGTGAGGAAGAGGAACTTCTACATGAACTTTAAAAAATGTTCCTAGAAGTGATCCAGGTGCAACTTCAAGAAGGAGCATGTTTTCATCAGGATTTATGACCCTCTGAAGAGTTTGGAGCCCAGAAATTAATTAATTTATCTCAAGGCATCAACAGGAGGGAAAAAAAAATGGAAGAAGCTGGGTAAAAGCCTGGTCCTGGTGAAACCTATGGACCTATGATAGAGATGTCATTTTCCTTAGTGTAGTCTGGATTTGCCCCATTTTCTTTTATCTGTGACCATTATAAACCTGATGCAGTTGCTTTCTGATTACTTTTATATTTGGAAATTTTCAAGTGTATTTGCATTGCTGAGGTTATGTTCAAAATACAGTAAAATATCAATATTAACATTGCCTTTTTAAAGTCAATTTTTCTGTATGTGACAATAGATTTTGATTTGTGCAAATATATATGAATGGGCATTGTTTATATGAATGTTTTGGTCAATATTGGCCAGCAGTACTGGTTCCTGGACTATTCAAATGCTGGCTTGCTAATTGTTAAATTATGCCGATGATGAGATGCAGGAGCAGGTATAATTTATCCTGGTTGCAGAATATTCAGGCCATAAAAACAAGTTTCAAACATACCTTTATTCTTTGGTAATTACAGTTACAAGGTCAAGAAAAGCCCGTCAAGAAATGACCATAGCCAAACCACCAGCCAGACTTGGGCAATTAGCAGCAGGTGTTAATGAAAGCTTATTGCCCGGCGATACTCGAGAACGTGCATTCAAGAAAGTGGCTCACGAAAGGCGGGGGCCAAAACTGCTGATGGAGTCCACACCGGGATTTGCAGAGGAGGCTCCCGAGAAACAGATGCCTCTCATGTCCATTTCCTGCAGCTGGGTTGTAGCTAGGCATCTTTCCGAAGCTGAGCATCAGAGCCTGAAATCACTCGTTTGACCCAGATCTGAAGTATCCACTGGAGTTCTGCACTCTGAGCAATATGTGTATATTAACCCATTACTAACTAATAGGAGATATGGAAACAAAGCAGCCGCGGAGCAGAACCCCAGAACCGCTGCAGCGGGAATGCTTTCAATTCACTTTTCTTCGTCTCTAATCTTTTCCATCTCCTGTCTCCAGATCTCGCCCTACAGCTCACCAAGTGTCCCGGTGAGAGGAAGGCCCTCACCTCTACTGCCCCACGGCCCGGTGGAGCAGACAGGAGGCAGTAGCTGGAAATCCTCCCTTCTATGGAATGGCCAGGAACAACTGGAAGACGCGTCTCCTGGGTAAAAGCGACTCTGCCAAGCAGGAGCAAAGAGGGTGGGGGTGGGGGGTGGAACATACGGGGCAAGGGGAAAACTGGGGCTTGCCTGATTTAGCGTCCCAGGTGCTTGTAGGCAGGCTACAGGTTTCCAGTGATCAGGTCTGCGAGGAGTCCCAAAGCTCCAAGAAGCCGCGACCAGGGTGCCATAGCAGGGGTTCTCCTGACCTGCTGCCATGGCGTTAGGCTGCCACATTGACTTTAGCCATTGAAAATCCTCAACAGGCTTCCACGGGGGAAATCCCAAAGTTGTGTGCCTTCCTTTACAAGGCTGGGTTAGGGTTTTGCTGTTTGGGGCTTTTTTTTTTTTTTTTTTTCTGAAAACTAGGTTAGCCGGCTGTAGTCGGGGCAGCGCGGCACCCCCGAGGCGGGGCGGGGGTCACCATCGCGGCACGGCGAAGGCGGAACCCCGAGACACTGAATGCACTCCGGAGACCCTCAGCCGACCCCTCAGTGATCAGCAAAGACCCACAGATCTCTGTCCTCGGCTTCCCCCAACGCCCCCCGAAATTCCTGGGTCGGCATGGTCTGTCGCCGGGGTGGCCTCCGCGGGGCCGGGGCTGGCACGGAGGCCGTGGGAGCCACATGGGGAGCCAGAGGGGCGCGCCGGGGCGGTGACAGAGCATCGGCCGACTCGAGGGGCTGCACGGCCGCCGGCGCTCCTGGCTGCGGAGCCCGCAGCCGCTGCGGGAGGCCGGGGCGTGGGGGGGGGCGGGTCGTGCGAGGGTGAGCAGCAGCACGGAGAGGCGGGGGGGAGGGTGACACGGATGACACACTCGGACTCAGGCTGCCACAGCGCGGGCAGCTGCTCTGACAGAGCCGGGGAAGGCTGAAGGCTTGGGGCCGGGGGGGGGTCTGGCTGCAAATCACTCTGTGCCAGAGACCGACCCGCAGCCGCCCCTTCGCGCTGCCCAAGGGGGATGCGCCCTGCGCTGCCGTGCTGTGCCACCGGCTCCGGCGCAAACGATGCTACGAACAGCGGCGAGGGACACGGTCCGGTCGCCGAGCCCGTGTCCAGCCCCGGCGGGGCGGGCCCGTCTCCCCCCGGGACGCTCACCCGGCAGGCGGGGCGGACGCGGGGAGATACGTTTGTATCCCAGCCCAGCTCCGGTGCTGGCCCCAGCCTGCGGCATGGGATTGCGTGGGATTTCCTCAGCACGTGTGAAACGGGCGGCCAAGGAGGGATAACTCCCTCCTGGTAATGGGGACTTTTCCCAAGGTTATCCCGCTGAGGGTTGTCAGCGCCTGCTCATGCTGAAATGTTTCAACGTAGGAAGGAACGGTCGGCGCTAACGATTAACTCCCGAAGTATGCTGAAAATGCAGTGACACTTGTCTTTAGAAGGGCTTGGTTTTGTCTGCGGTGCTAATTGATTTCTGTTCAGGCTGATCCCTCTTAAAACATGAACAGATTTAATGGTTCTTACTCCCAAGCTCTATGCTACTGAGATAATTTCGGTTATTAAGACGCATTAATAAACAGTTAATAGGCACCCTTTTTTTCCCCGAGAGGTAAGCTCTTCATCAGTCCGAAATAAACGAGCAGCTTCTACCGATGCTCTCCCGCACTCGGGATCAGCAGTTACTGCCCACGCGCGTCAAAAATACCCTGCAGCTAAGGAAGTGCAGGTGGCTTGTCCCATAGAGCCCAGCAAGTCCTTCTGCAGCGTCGCACGGGAGAAAGAAGGGCTGTAACATCAAAACAAAGAGTCGGTGACTAATTCGGTCTCTGACTCCGCCGATGAGAAAATAGCTCCCAACAAGTGTACCGAGCCCGGCTTCAGCCCCAGAGCAAAAGAGGGCGAGCCAAATTCCTCGAGTCAAAATCTGGGATGTGCTAGAAAGCCTGCTCGCTGTTAAGGCCAGGGGGATGAATTCCTATTGTAGGGAACCTGAATGAGAGCTGAGTTAGATAAGTTGTCATTTTTCTGGCTCCAACCTGAGCTCCCGCCTCCTTCCCCTCCACCCCTCCAAAAAAAAAAAAAAAAAAAGCTTATAAGAATTTGCTCTGGCCTTCCTTTACTCTTTCTCTGGTAAGGCTCATATTTCATTTCTGGCAGCCAGAGAAATCTTAATAAAAAGAACGTGTATAAGCATTTCCAGGGGAATAATTTGATCAGGAATTATTACTGGTTTTGGAATTAGTCCTAAAACTTATTAAAAGTTTAACAATCCTAGCACATACTCTTCTAGGGATCGTTTTCCAGCGATAATAG